>NW_017189529.1:0-88403 GCF_001704415.2 Capra hircus | reverse complement strand
CTGAGGCAGAAGATGGGTTAAGAGGAAGATAGAATGGTGGAAATAAATGAAGCAGAGAGGAAAAAGGAAAAAAAAAAAGAATTAAAAGAAATGAGGACAACCTTAGAGACCTCTGGGACAATGTTAAACACCCAATATTCGAATCATAGGAGTCCTAGAAGAAGACAAAAAGAAAGGCCATGAGAAAATGCTTGAGGAGATAATAGTTGAAAACTTCCCTTAAATGGGAACGGAAATAGTCACCCAAGTCGAAGTAACCTAGAAAGTCCTAAACAGGATAAACCCAAGGTGAAACACCCCAAGACACATATTAAACAAATTAATGAAGATTAAACACAAAGGACAAATATTAAAAGCAGCAAGGGAAAAACAATAAATAACACAAAAGGGGATCTTCATAAGGATAACAGATGATCTTTCTATAGAAACTCTTCAGACCAGAAAGGAATGGCAGGACATACTTGAAGTGATGAAAGAGAAACACCTACAATCCAGATTACTATACCCAGCCAGGATCTCATTCAAATATGAAAGAGCATTCAAAAGCTTTGCAGACAAGCAAAAGCTGAGAGAATTCAGCATCAACAAACCAGCTCTTCAACAAATGCTAAAGGATCTTCTCTAGACAGGAAACACAGAAAAAGTGTATAAACTTGAACACAAAACAACAAAGTAAATGGCAATGGGATCATACTTATCAATAATTAACTTAAATGTAAATGAGTTGAATGCCCCAACCAAAGACAAAGACTGGCTGAATGAATATAAAAACAAGACGCCTATATATGCTGTCTAGAAGAGACTCACCTCAAAACAAGGTACACACATAGATTGAAAGTAAAGGGCTGGAAAAAGATATTTCATGCAAATGGAGTCCAAAAAAAAAAAAGTAGGAGTAGCAATATGCATATCAGATAAAATAGACTTTGAAATAAAGGCTGTGAGAAGAGACAAAGAAAGACACTACATAATGATCAAAGGATCAATCCAAGAAGATATAGTAATTATCAATATATTTGCACCCAACTTATGAGCACCACAATACATAAGGCAAATGCTAACAAGTATGAAAAGGCAAATTAGCAGTAACACAACTGTAGTGGGAGATTTTAACACCCTATTCATACTTATGGGTAGATAAACTAAACAAAAAATTTGCAAGGAAACACAAACTTTAAATGATGCAATGGACCAGTTAGACCTAATTGATATCTATAGGCCATTTCACCCCAAAACCATGAATTTCAACTTTTTCTCAAGTGCGTACGGAATCTTCTCCAGGATAGATCACATCCTGGGCCATAAATCTAGCCTTGGTAAATTTAAAAAAGTTGAAATCATTCCAAGCATCTTTTCTAATCTCAATGCAATAAGATTTGATGTCAACTACAGGAAAAAAAAAAAAACTACTAAAAATACAAACATATGGGGGTTAAAAAACGTGCTTCTGAATAACCAACAAATATATGAAAATGAAAACACAAAACCCCAAAACCTATGGGATTCAGTAAAAGCAGTGCTAATGTGAAGGATCATAGCACTACGAGCTTACCTCAAGAAACAAGAGAAAAATCAAATAAATAACCTAACTCTATACCTAAAGCAACTAGAAAAAGAAGAAATGAAGAACTCCAGGATTAGTAGAAGGAAAGAAATCATAAGATTTAGGGCAGAAATAAATGAAAAAGAAACAAAGGAGACAATAGCAAAAATCAAAAAAGCTAAAAGCTGGTTCTTTGAGAAGATAAATAAAATAGACAAACCATTAGCCAGACTCATCAAGAATAAAGGGAGAAGAATCAAATCAACAAAATTATAAATGAAAATGGAGAAATCACAAAAGACAACACAGAAATACAAAAGATACTAAGAGACTACTGTCAGCAACTGTCTGCCAATAAAATGGACAACTTGGAAAAAATGGACAAATTCTTAGAAAAGTATAACTTTCAAAAACTGAACCAGGAAGAAATAGAAAATCTTAACAGACCCATCAGAAGCATAGAAAACAAAACTGTAATAAAAAATCATCTAACAAACAAAAGCCCAGGACCAGATGGCTTCACATGTGAACTCTACTAAAAATTTAGAGAAGAACTAACACCTATCCTACTTAAACTCTTCCAGAAAATTGCAGAGGAAGGTAAACTTCCAAATATGTTCTGTGAGGCCACCATCACTCTTTTACCAAAACCAGACAAAGATGCCACAAAATAATAATAAATAAAATAAACTACAGGCCAATATACTGATGAATATAGATGCAAAAATCCTCAAAAAAAATTCTAGAAAGCAGAATCCAACAGCATATTAAAAATTTCATGCATCATGACCAAGTGGGCTTTATCCCAGGGATGCAAGGATTCATCAATATTTGCAAATCAATCAATGTCATACAACACATTAACAAATTGAAAGGTAAAATCATATGATTATCTCAATAGATGCAAAGAAAGCCTTTGATAAAATTCAACATCCATTTATGATAAGAAACCTCCAGAAAACAGGCATAGAAGGAACATACCTCAACATAATAAAAGCCATATATGATAAACTCAGAGCAGACATTATCCTCAATGGTGAAAAATTGAATGCATTTTCCCCAAAGTCAGAAATGAGACAAGGGTGCCCAATTTCACCACTACTATTCAACTTAGTTTTGGAAGTTTTAGCCAAACAATCAGAGGAGAAAAATATATAAAAGGAATCCAGATTGGAAAAGAAGTAAAACTCTCACTGTTTGCAGATGACATGATCCTTTACATAGAAAACCCTAAAGACACCTGCAGAAAAATACTGAAGCTAATCAACGAATATAGTAAAGTTGCAGGATATAAAATCAACACACAAAAATCCCTTGCATTCCTATACACTAATAATGAGAAAACATAAAGAGAAATTAAGGAAACAATACAATTCACCATTGCAATGAAAAGAATAAAATACTTAGGAATAAACCTACCTAAAGAAACAAAAGACCTATACATAGAAAACTATAAAACACTGATGAAAGAAATCAAAGATGATACAGATGGAGAAATATACCATGTTCATGGGTCAGAAGAATCAATATAGTGAAAATGAGTATACTACCCAAAGGAATCTACAGATTCAATGCAATCCCTATCAAGTTTCAGAGAACTAGAATTAATAATTTCACAATTTGCGTGGAAATACAAAAAACCTCGAATAGCTAAAGCAATCTTGAGAAAGAAGAATGGAACTGGAGGAATCAACCTTCCTGACTTCAGGCTCTACTACAAAGCCACTGTCATCAAGACAGTATGGTACTGGCACAAAGATAGAAATATAGATCAATGGAACAAGATAGAAAGCCCAGAGATAAATCCATGCACCTATGAACACCTTATCTTTGACAAAGCAGGCAAGAATATACAATGGATAAGACAATCTCTTTAACAATTGGTTCTGGGAAAACTGGTCAACTGCTTGTAAGAGAATGAAACTAGAACACTTTCTAAGGCCATGCACAAGAATAAACTCAAAATGCATTAAAGATCTAAATGTAAGGCCAGAGACTATAAAACTCCTAGAGGAAAACAGGCAAAACACTCTTTGACATAAATCACAGCAGGATTTTCTATGACCTACGTCCCAATGTAATGGAAATAAAAGCAGAAATAAACAAATGGGACCCAATTAAACTGAGAAGCTTTTGCACAACGAAGGAAACTATAAACAGGGTGAAAATACAGCCTACAGAATTGGGAAAAAAAATAGCAAATGAAACAACTGACAAAGAATTAATCTCAAAAACATACAAGCAGCTTCTGCAGCCCAATTCCAGAAAAATAAACGACCCAATCAAAAAATGGGCCAAAGAACTAAACAGACATTTCTCCAAAGAAGACAGACAGATGGCTAACAGACACATGAAAAGATGCTCAACATCACTCATTATCAGAGAAATGCAAATCAAAACCACAGTGAGGTATCGTCTCACGCTGGTCAGAATGGCTGCCATTAAAAAATCTACAAACAGTTAATGCTGGAGAGGCTGCAGAGAAAAGGGAACACTCTTACACTGTTGGTGGGATTGCAAACTAGTACAGTCACTATGGAGAAGAGTGTGGAGATTCCTTAAAAAACTGGAAATAGAGCTGCAATACGACCCAGCAATCCCAGTGCTTGGCATACACACCATGGAAACCAGAATTGAAAGAGACACGTGTACCTCAATGTTCACTGCTGCACTGTTTAGAATAGCCAGGACTTGGACGCAACCTAGATGTCCATTGGCAGATGAATGGATAAGAAAACTGTACTACATATTCATAAAGGATTATTACTTAGCTACTAGAAAGAATGCATTTGAATCAGTTCTAATGAGGAGGATGAAACTGGAGCCTATTATACAGAGTGAAGTAAGTCAGAAAGAAAAACATGAATACAGCATATTAACACATATATAAGGAATTTAGAAGATGGTAATGATGACCCTATATGCGAGACAGCAAAAAAGACACAGATGTAAAGAACAGACTTTTGGACTCTATGGGAGAAGGCGAGGGTGGGATGATTTAAGAGGTAGCACTGAAACATGTATGTTACCATATGTGAAACAGATCGCCAGTCCAGGTTCGATGATTGAGACAGGGTGCTCAGGATCAGTGCACTGGGTTAACTCTGAGGGATGGGATGGGGAAGGAGGTGGGAGGGGGGTTCAGAATGGGGAACACATGTACACCCATGATTGATTCATGTCAATGTGTGGTAAAAACCACTAGAATAGTATAAAATAATTAGCCTCTGATTAAAATAAATTCATTAACTAAAAGAACTTTTGTATGTAGAAAATTTCAAAAGTACAAAAATAATGAAGTAAAATGAGCCTTGTGAATTCATCACCCAGCTTTAACAATTACTTATATTTGTTTTTAAGTTCAACAGACATTTGCATACCAGTACCTTGCATGTATCTGCTGTTCAGATATAGTAGGGGGCTAAAGACATAGATGGTCAACACCAAAATCAGATTGATTATATTCGTTGCAGCCAAAGATGGAGAAGCTATATACAGTCAACAAAAACAAGACCAGGAGCTGACTGTGGCTCAGATCATGAACTCTTTATTGCCAAATTCAGACTTAAATTGAAGAAAGTAGGGAAAACCACGAGACCATTCAGATATGACCTAAATAAAATCCCTTATGATTATACAGTGAAAGTAAGAAATAGATTTAAGGGCCTAGATCTGATAGATAGGGTGCCTGATGAACTATGGACTGAGGTTCGTGACAATGTACAGGAGACAGGGATCAAGACCATCCCCATGGAAAAGAAATGCAAAAAAGCAAAATGGCTGTCTGGGGAGGCCTTACAAATAGCTGTGAAAAGAAGAGAGGCGAAAAGCAAAGGAGGAAAGGAAAGATATAAGCATCTGAATGCAGACTTCCAAAGAATAGCAAGAAGAGATAAGAAAGCCTTCTTCAGCGATCAATGCAAAGAAATGGAGGAAAAGAACAGAATGGGAAAGACTAGAGATCTCTTCAAGAAAATTAGAGATATCAAGGGAACATTTCATGCAAAGATGGGCTCGATAAAGGACAGAAATGGTATGGACCTAACAGAAGCAGAAGATATTAAGAAGAGGTGGCAAGAATACACAGAAGAACTGTACAAAAAAGATCTTCATGACCCTGGTAATCACGATGGTGTGATCACTCATCTAGAGCCAGACATCCTGGAATGTGAAGTAAAGTGGGCCTTAGAAAGCATCACTATGAACAAAGCTAGTGGAGGTGATGGAATTCCAGTGGAGCTATTTCAAATCCTGAAAGATGATGCTGTGAAAGTGCTGCTCCCAATATGCCAGCAAATTTGGAAAACTCAGCAGTGGCCACAGGACTAAAAAAGGTCAGTTTTCATTCCAATCCCAAAGAAAGGCAATGCCAAACAATGCTCAAAGTACCGCACAATTGCACTCATCTCACATGCTAGTAAAGTAATGCTCAAAATTCTCCAAGCCAGGCTTCAGCAGTACATGAACCGTGAACTTCCTGATGTTCAAGCTGGTTTTAGAAAAGGCAGAGGAACCAGAGATCAAATTGCCAACATCCGCTGGATCATGGAAAAAGCAAAAGAGTTCCAGAAAATCGTCTATTTCTGCTTTATTGACTATGCCAAAGCCTTTGACTGTGTAGATCACAACAAACTGTGGAAAATTCTGAAAGAGATGGGAATACCAGACCACCTGACCTGCCTCTTGAGAAATCTGTATGCAGGTCAGGAAGCAACAGTTAGAACTGGACATGGAACAACAGATTGGTTCCAAATAGGAAAAGGAGTAGGTCAAGGCTGTATATTGTCACCCTGCTTACTTAACTTCTATGCAGAGTACATCATGAGAAACGTGGGACTGGAAGAAACACAAGCTGGAATCAAGATAGCCGGGAGAAATATCAATAACCTCAGATATGCAGGTGACCACCACCCTTATGGCAGAAAGTGAAGAGGAACTAAAAAGCCTCTTGATGAAAGTGAAAGAGGAGAGTGAAAACGGCTTAAAGCTCAACATTCAGAAAACGAAGATCATGGCATCCAGTCCCATCACTTCATGGGAAATAGATGTGGAAACAGTGTCAGACTTTATTTTTTGGGACTCCAAAATCACTGCAGATGGTGAATGCAGCCATGAAATTAAAAGATGGTTACTCCTTGGGAAAAAAGTTATGACCAACCTAGATAGCATATTCAAAAGCAGAGACATTACTTTGCCAACAAAGGTCTGTCTAGTCAAGGTTATGGTTTTTCCTGTGGTCATGTATGGATGTGAGAGTTGGACTGTGAAGAAGGCTGAGCACTGAAGAATTGATGCTTTTGAACTGTAGTGTTGGAGAAGACTCTTGAGAGTCCCTTGGACTGCAAAGAGATCCAACCAGTCCATTGTGAAGGAGATCAGCCCTGGGATTTCTTTGGAAGGAATGATGCTAAAGCTGAAACTCCAGTACTTTGGCCACCTCATGCGAAGAGTTGACTCATTGGAAAAGACTCTGATGCTCGGAGGAATTGGGGGCCGGAGGAGAAGGGGACGACAGAGGATGAGATGGCTGGATGGCATCACTGACTCGATGGATGTGAGTCTGAGTGAACTCCGGGAGTTGGTGATGAACAGGGTGGCCTGGTGTGCTGTGGTTCATGGGGTCGCAAAGAGTTGGACACGACTGAGCGACTGAACTGATCTGAACTGAACTGAAAGACATAGAATGTGTTTAATAGATATCTGTTAATTTGACAATTTTCACACACTGGGCTCGTCTTTAGGATTAAAGAAATCATGAACAAGTCACTATCCCTGCCCTTGGTCTGGTAGAAATGACAAATGTGAGTACAAAATGCCTGTAATTCATATGGCTCAGTGTTATACTAGAACAGAAGCTGGAAAATTATAAACCAGGTACTAAGTTCATCTGGTCACCAGTTTGTGGAATTAAAGTTTTATTGGCACACAGCCATGCCCATTTATTTACATATTGTCTGTGGCTGCTTTTGCTCTGTAACAGCAGAGTTGAGCAGCTGCAATAGAGATCGTATAGCCCACAAAGAGTAAACTATTTACTATCTGGCCTTTTTCAGAAAATGTTTGCCTATCTGTACACTAGAAGACTGGGGAAATGGACTGTGGGAGTTAAATTAACTCAGCCTGGGGAGGGGGTGATAATGGAGACAGATGAAGCTACCTAAAGGGGCAAAGGGACCTGCATCTCAGAGGCAGAATGTGAGTCTCTCTGTCTCTACTGTGGCCACGTTCTTCACATTTGGGCCTTTCGGCAAGTGCTAGTTCACTCATCTATAGCCTCCACAGAACATACTCAGAGAGCTCCCTGAACCTCCATGTACACACATAGTCACTATTTTTCCACATTTTTTTTTTCATATCAAAGAGAGACCTTACAGAGAGAGGGATGTCAAGGACCAGATGCCCATTCTATATTCACCCAATTGGTAGAGTATGTCTGACAAGGCACTCATACTGACCCCAAATCACCTTTTTATTGGTCTCAAAGAATGCATTCAGGAGAGCTGGCAGCTAGGCATGACGGAGATCACACTGGGTTACCACACACAGATGCATTACATCAGAAAGGCCCCTCAGAAATCCATGGATGTAAATGCATCCCTCTGCATTTACATATGGGAAAACTGAAGCCAAAAGAGAGAGAGATATTCTCAAGTTCACACAACAAACTGATGGCTGAATATGGACCATATCCTAGGTGTCTTGGTTCTTGAAACAAAGTGCCAGGTATCTAGTACAAACCTTTTACAGATAGGGTAAATAAGTTCCAGGGAGGGGAAGAGACTTGCTCACTCTCACACTGCGAGTTAGGGACAGATTTGGGACAAGAATTCAGGATGACGAAATCCTAGACCAGTGTTCTTTTGAGACAGTGTTAGGCATCTAAGCCAGTGCCCAGAGAGAAGTCTGTCTAAGGTCTCCCAAGTCTTAATGAAAAAGCCAAAGGTCTTTCCATTAAGGCATACTGCCTATCATAAATCACTCTAGTGTACCCCTGCCCAACAAGGAGAGGGGAATGATAAGGAACCTGCTTATCTCAGCTTCCCCAGTCCCAGAGAATGGCCTGTTCCAAGAGAGGACAGGGGTTGTTTTGCTAGAACAACCCTCCCTTCCCTCTGTCTGCTTTGCTCCCCACTCTACATTTGGGATCTCTGCACTCATATTCTCCATGATATAGAAGATGTTGCTGAAGGCATGCAAGCTCACCACCTTTACCATCAGGCTCGAGTTAAATATGACTTTACACAAGTAGCACAACACCAGATCTGGAGACAAAAGCTTGGACATCAGAGAGCTTTCAAAAAAAGCTGGAAGAATCAATGCCTGAGGTCTTTGGCCTCACTGCCACCTTTGTCAGGTTCCTTCACTCAGACCTTTGTTTCTGCCTTGATTTTTAAATTTTTGCCCAGGAGACATAGATTATAAAAAATAAGGTAGTACAGTGTGGGAGTGTGCAGATCTCCTCTGAATAGAGAACCTTTGGAAAAGGAGAGAGAACTGGTTCTAGAGTCAGGGGACTTGAGTTCTAGTCCAGACTCTGCCACTGAATCCCTCAGTGATCTGAGCAAGCCACTTTCTCTCTCAGGGGTTTTACCCTAACCTATACAAGACATCTCCCTCCCTTTATCCTTCATCCTTCTATGGTACCCATTGACCAGTCAGTTGGCCACCAAGTATCTTATCCCACTTATCAGTCCAGGCATACAATTCTGGGACTTGATTAAGTCCCTCAGAGGCAGGAAACCATCTAGAACATTAAGCTCAAAGATACAATGAATATGGTGTGTGTCTGGGGCGGGGGTGGTGGTGGTGGTGTCAGAGTAAGGATGTTGCAGAAGTACATACTTTTCATGGCTTCTTGGTACTCTGGGACAAAGATAACCTCAAACATGGTGTTCATGGCCATGAGACAGATAATCAGAAGAATGAGGCAGTCTCCCTGAGCTGGCTGAGTGAGGGCTTCCTGGGCTGGGAAGCAGAAAATAGGTGGTATCTTTGTGGGTTAATGTTTTGAGCAAAACACCTAATTTCTCTGATCTTCTTTGTATCCAGGAAGAGTAGTTGCTGCCTACTGTGTCCTAGATTTTCAGATTCTTACACGGAGTGGGAAAATGACATCAATGAAGAGTTTGGAGCTCAGACAAGGGATAGTCTTGTTGGAATAAGAGGAGCTGGCCCAGATACAGTATCTGATAAATAATTCCAAATAATGATAGTGAAAATGATCCAAAATCTCGAAATCAAAATGGAATCACAGATAAACAGCCTGGAGACAAGGATTGAGAAGATGCAAGAAAGGTTTAACAAGGACCTAGAAGAAATAAAAAAGAGTCAGTATATAAGGAATAATACAATAAATGAGATCAAAAACACTCTGGAGGGAACAAATAGTAGAATAATGGAGGCAGAAGATACGATTAGTGAAGTAGAAGATAGAATGGTAGAAATAAATGAATCAGAAAGGAAAAAAGAAAAACGAATTAAAAGAAATGAGGACAATCTCAGAGACCTCCAGGACAATGTTAAACACCCAACATTCGAATCATAGGAGTCCCAAAAGAAGAAGACAAAAAGAAAGACCATGAGAAAACTTGGGGAGATAATAGTTGAAAACTTCCCCAAAATGGGAAAGGAAATAATCACCCAAGTTCAAGAAATCCAGAGAGTCCTAAACAGGATGAACCCAAGGTGAAACACCCCAAGACACATATTAATCAAATTAACAAAGATCAAACACAAAGAACAAATATTAAAAGCAGCAAGGGAAAAACAACAAATAACACACAAGGGGATTCCCATAAGGATAACAGCTGATCTTTCAATAGAAACTCTTCAGGCCAGGAGGGAATGGCAGGACATACTTAAAGTGATGAAAGAAAATAACCTATAGCCCAGATTACTGCACCGAGCAAGGATCTCATTCAAATATGAAGGAGAAATCAAAAGCTTTACAGACAAGCAAAAGCTGAGAGAATTCAGCACCACCAAACCAGCTCTCCAACAAATGCTAAAGGATCTTCTCTAGACAAGAAACACAACAAGGGTGTACAAACTTGGACCCAAAACAATAAAGTAAGTGGCAGTGGGATCAAACATCAATAATTACCTTAAACATAAATGGGTTGAATGCCCCAACCAAAAGACAAAGACTGGCTAAATGGATACAAAAACAAGACCCCTATATATGTTATCTACAAGAGAACCACTTCAAAACAGTGGACACATACAGACTGAAAATGACGGGCTGGAAAAAGATATTCATGCAAATACAGACCAAAAGAAAACAGGAGCAGCAATACTCATATCAGATAAAATAGACTTTAAAACAAAGGCTGTGAAAAGAGACAAAGAAGGACACTACATAATGATCAAATTATCAATCCAAGAAGAAGATACAACAGTTATAAATATATATGCACCCAACATAGGAGCACAACAATATGTAAGACAAATGCTAACAAGTATGAAAGGGGAAATTAACAATAACAGAATAATAGTGGGAGACTTTAATATCCCACTCACACCTATGGATAAATCAACTAAACAGAAAATTAACAAAGAAACCCAAACTTTAAAGGATACAATAGACCAGTTAGACCTAATTGATATCTATAGGACATTTCACCCCAAAATAATGAATTTCACCTTTTTCTGAAGTGCACATGGAACCTTCTCCAAGATAAAGCACATACTGCACCATAAATCTAGCCTTGGTAAATTCAAAAAAGTTGAAATCATTCCAAGCATCGTTTCTGACCACAATGCAGTAAGATTAGACCTCAATTAGGGAGAAAAAACTATTAAAAATTCCAACATGTGGAGGCTGAAAAACACGCTGCTGAATAACCAACACATCACAGAAGAAATGAAAAAGAAATTAAAATATGCATAGAAATGAATGAAAATGAAAACACAACAACTCAAAACCTGTGGGACACTGTAAAAGCAGTGCTAACGGGAAGATTCATAGCAATACAGGCATATCTCAAGAAACAAGAAAAAAGTCAAATAAATAGCCTAACTCTACACCTAAAGCAACTAGAAAAGGAAGAAATGAAGAATCCCAGGGTTAGTAGAAGGAAAGAAATCTTAAAAATTAGGGCAGAAATAAATGCAAAAAAAAAAAACAAAAGAGACCATAGCAAAAATCAACAAAGCCAAAAGTTGGTTCTTTGAGAGGATAAATAAAATTGACAAACCTTTAGCCAGACTCATCAAGAAACAAAGGGAGAAAAATCAAATCAATGAAATTAGAAATGAAAATGGAAAGATCACAACAGACAACACAGAAATACAAAGATTATCAGAGACTACTATCAGCAAGTATATGCCAATAAAATGGACAACTTGGAAGAAATGGACAAATTCTTTGAAAACTACAACCATCCAAAACTGAACCAGGAAGAAATAGAAAACCTTAACAGACCTATCACAATCACAGAAATTGAAACTGTAATCAGAAATCTTCCAGCAAACAAAAGCCCAGGTCCAGTCGGCTTCACAGCAGAATTCTAACAAAAATTTAGAGATGAGCTAACACCTATCCTACTCAAACTCTTCCAGAAAATTGCAGAGGAAGGTAAACTTTCAAACTCATTCTATGAGGCTACCATCACCCTAACACCGAAACCTGACAAAGAAGCCAGAAAAAAGGAAAACTACAGGTCAATATCATTAATTAACATAGATGCAAAAATCCTTAACAAAATTCTGGCAATCAATCCAACAACACATTAAAAAGATCATACACCATGACCAAGTGGGCTTTATTCCCACCGATGCAAAGATTCTTCAATATCCGCAAATCAATCAATGTAATACACCACATTAACAAATTGAAAAATAAAAGCCATATGATTATCTCAATAGATGCAGAGAAAGCCTTTGACAAAATTCAACATTCGCTTATGATAAAAACTCTCCAGAAAGCAGGAATAGAAGGAACATACCTCAACTTAATAAAAGCTATATATGACAAACCCACAGCAAACGTTATCCTCAATGGTGAAAATTTGAAAGCATTTCCCCTAAAGTCAGGAACAACACAAGGTTGCCCACTTCCACCACTAGTATTCAACATAATTTTGGAAGTTTTGGCCACAGCAATCAAAGCAGAAAAAGAAGTGAAAGGAATCCAAATTGGAAAAGAAGTAAAACTCTCACTGTTTGCAGATGACATGATCCTCTACACAGAAAACCCTAAAGACTCCACCAGAAAATTACTAGAGCTAATTAATGAATATAGTAAAGTTGCAGGATGTAAAATCAACACACAGAAATCCCTTGCATTCCTATATACTAATAATGAGAAAATAGACAGAGAAATTAAGGAAACAATTCCATTCATCACTGCAACGAAAACAATAAAATACTTAGGAATATATCTACCTAAAGAAATTAAACTATATATAGAAAACTATAAAACACTGGTGAAAGAAATGAAAGAGGACACTAATAGATGGAGAAATAGACCATGTTCATGAATCAGAAGAATTAATATAGTGAAAATGAGTATACTACCCAGAGCAATCTATAGATTCAATGCAATCCCTATCAAGTTACCAACAGTATTTTTCACAGAGCTAGAACAAATAATTTCACAATTTGTATGGAACTACAAAAAAAACTCGAATAGCCAAAGCAATCTTGAGAAAGAATGGAACTAGAGAAATCAACCCTTCAGGCCCTACTACAAAGCCACAGTCATCAAGAAAATATGGTACTGGCACAAAGACAGACATATAGATCAATGGAACAAAATAGAAAGCCCAGAGATAAATCCACACACCTATGGACACCTTATCTTTGACAAAGGAGGTAAGAATATACAATGGAGAAAAGACAATCTCTTTAACAAGTGGTGCTGGGAAAACTGGTCAACCACTTGTAAAAGAATGAAACTAGAACACTTTCTAACACCATACACAAAAATGAACTTAAAATAAATTAAGGATCTAAACGTAAGACCAGAAAGTATAAAACTCCTAGAGGAGAACATAGGCAAAACACCCTCCGACATAAATCACAGCAGGATCCTCTATGACCCACCTCCCAGAATATTGGAAATAAAGGCAAAAATAATCAAAATAGGACCTAATTAAAATTAAAAGCTTTTGCACAACAAAAGAAACTATAAGCAAGGTGAAAAAACAGCCTTCAGAAAGGGAGAAAATAATAGCAAATGAAGCAACTGACGAATAACTAATCTCAAAAATATACAAGCAACTCTTGCAGCTCAATTCCAGAAAAATAAATGACCCAATCAAAAAAATGGGCCAAAGAACTAAATAGACATTTCTCCAAAGAAGACATACAAATGGCTAACAAACATATGAAAAGATGCTCAACATCCCTCATTATCAGAGGAATGCAAATCAAAACCACAGTGAGGTGCATTTCACTCCAGTCAGAAGGGCTGCTATCCAAAATTCTAGAAGCAATAAGTGCTGGAGAGGGTGTGGAGAAAAGGGAAGCCTCTTACACTGTTGTTGGGAATGCAAACTAGTGGAGCCACTGTAGAGGACAGTGTGGAGATTCCTTAAAAAACTGGAAATAGAATGGCCTTATGACCCAGCAATCCCACTTCTGGGCATACACAGCGATGAAGCCAGAATTGAAAGAGAGACGTGTACCTCAATGTTCATCGCAGCACTGTTTATAATAGCTAGGACATGGAAACAACCTAGATGTCCATCAGCAGATGAATGGATAAGAAAGCTGTGGTATATATACACAGTGGAGTATTACTCAGCCATTGAAAAGAATACATTTCAATCAGTTCTAATGAGGTGGATGAAACTGGAGCCTATTATACAGAGTGAAGTAAGCCAGAAAGAAAAACATCAATACAGTATACTAACACATATATATGTAATTTAAAAAGATGGTAACGATAACCCTGTATGCAAGACAGCAAAAGAGGCACATATGTATAGAACAGTCTGTTGGACTCTGTGGGAGAGAGAGAGGGTCGGATGATATGGGAGAATGGCATTGAAACATGTATAATATCATACATGAAACAAATCGCCAGTCCAGGCTCAATGCAGGATACATGATCCTTGGGGCTGGTGCACTGGGATGACCCTGAGGGATGGTACAGGGAAGGAGGTGGGGGGGGGGTTCAGGATGGGAAACACATGTACACCCGTGGCAGATTCATGTTGATGTATGGCAAAACCAATACAAAGTCAACAAGAAGGAAACATTCTTGGGATGCCAGATCAGTATCCAAAAAAATATTTAGCAGCCCCCTGATGACCCAGCTCTCTGAATAACAGTCATTCTTGAGTACTGATACCAGCCACCTTGCTCACTACTACCACTTAAGCCACTTATCACCCTCACCTCAGAAGCTGGGTTCTGAGGCACACACATCTACTGCAAGAAAGGGCATTTGGAAGAAAGCATGACCTCTGCAGAGCACTTCTGGCTGAAGCCCACGTACTCCAGGTGAGCTGGACCAAGAGCAGGCAAGAAAATTCTCAAGCAGGAGTTTGGAACTGAAGCATCACATAAGAATTGGAAAGTAGGAATAAAAAGCCACACTATGGGACTTTCCTGGGTGGCTAAGACTCCGTGCTCCCAGTGTAAGGGGCCTGGGTTCAAACCCTGATCAAGGGATTAGATCCCACATACTGAAAAGAGTTCAGTTTCACTTATTTCATTAAATAAATGAAAATAAATATTTAAGAAAAAGAAAGAAAGAAAAGCCACACTATGTAATTCAAAAATAAAAAGGATTTTTTTGGGGGGAAATTTTCATTGATCACTCACCTTAGGTGTTGAGACCATTCCAGACTCATGAAAAGAAATCCCCATTTGAGGAGGAAATCTGAGTCTGTGTTTTATGATACTGGATAGATGGACGCTGATATGATTTTATGGGGTTTTCAGTTTTGGAGGCCAAACTTGATGACTTTACATGGGGGAATCCCATCTTTGACTCAAGAGGTTTTGAATATCAGAGCAGAGCTGCCATCTGTGATGCTCAGTACCAAGGGTCACTTGGCCCAGAGACTGTGGAGTCAGCCATCCATGTATACAAAACATTTACCCAAAAGGTACTTTTCAGTAAAACCTTAGATAAGTTTTTCTGTTTTCATTGTGATTTTTCCAAGGAAACAAGAAAGACTGAGTTAATAATGCCTTTACTCACTTAAGCACTTTTTCAAAATAATAAAGTACATCTTTAAATTTGGGGAGGCATCTCTAATAGAAAGGCTTCCTTAAAACTTTAAGGCAAATATTATTTAAAGATGCTCCTGCCCATGATGGCTACATAGTAATAGTGAACCCTCAGTTGGGTGGCTTCCAAATCAGAATTGCACTTTAACTGACTAATTATTGATTCTTGCACCCTTACAGGATAGCAGGTCTGGGAAACCATCTTTTTGTTACCTGCCAAAGAATTAAAAAGAAGCACATCAAATGCCAACATTCCACCTACACAGTGAGGGTGAAGCAATTTTGTTCCCTCAAACATATTTCTTATAGTGTCTACTACACCATTTGGAAATGTCTTATTTTAACCTCAGAATTTAAACAAGCACTATGACAATGAAAAAATTGAAAAATAAGACAGCTCTTTCTGTGAAAACGTGAGTTTTTCTTGTTTTTCCTCCTGGATAAATTTATTAAGAACTCTTAGCATAAACTGAGATTGGCAAGATTCTATGCTTATTGTCAGAAGCAACTTTTTGAGAGTGGCTAGTTCCAAAGAGAATTAATCAGGAAGACTTCATTTCTTACAAGATCTAGCTAAGGAAGTAAAAGAGAAACAGTCTGACTCAAAGATAAGGTTTTGGGGAGAGGTTGAAAGAATCCTTAAGTTCAGGGGCTAATAGTTAAAAAATTTGTGAGGAAGGTACTAGGGCTTGGTACTTTCTGTACACATTCTTCATATGTTCCTTACAAATTACTGATGTTAGTGTAAATATTAACTCATTAAACTGTCTTAAACTACTGATGTTAGTGCAAATATCAACTCATTAAACTGTCAAATTAATCTTTTAGAAAATTAGAGATGCCAAGGGAACATTTCATACAAAGATGGGCACAATAAAGGAGAGAAAAAGTTTGGACCTAACAGAAGAAAAAGATGTTAAGAAGAGATAGCAAGAATACACCCAAAAACTATACAAAAAATATTTTAATGACCTAGATAACCACGATGGTGTGATCACTCACCTAGAGGCAGACATTGTGGAAGGTGATGTCAAGTGGGCCTTAGGAAGCATCACTATGAACAAAGCTAGTGGAGGTGATGAAAATCCAGTTGAGCTATTTCAAATCCTGAAAGATGATGCTGTGAAAGTGTTGCACTCAATATGTCAGCAAATTTGGAAAACTCAGCAGTGGCCACAGGACAGGAAAAGATCAGTTTTAATTCAAATCCCAAAGAAAGGGAATGCCAAAGAATGTTCACACTACCACACAATTGGACTCATCTCATATGCTAGCAAAGTAATGCTCAAAATCCTCCAAGCCAGGTTTCAATAGTTTGTGAACTGTGAAATTCCAGATGTTCAAGCTGGATTTAGAAAACGCAGAGGAACCGGAGATCAAATCGCCAACATCTGTTGGATCATTGAAAAATCAACAGAGTTCCAGAAAAACATCTACTTCTGCTTTATTGACTATGCAAAATCCTTTGACTATGTAGATCGCAAAAAAACTGTGGAAAATTGTTCAAGAAATGGGAATACCAGACCACCTGACCTGCCTCATGAGAAATCTGTATGCAGGTCAAGAAGCAACAGTTAGAACTGAACATGGAACAACAGACTGATTCCAAATTGGGAAAGGAGTATGTCCAGGATGTATATTGTCACCTTGCTTATTTAACTTATATGCAGAGTGCATCATGTGAAATGCCTGGTTGCATGAAGGACAAGCTGGAATCAAGATGGCTGGGAGAAATATCAATAACTTCACATGTGCAGATGACACCACCCTTATGGCAGGAAGTGAAGAGGAACTAAAGAGCCTCTTGATGAAGGTGAAAAAGCTGGCTTAAAACTCAACATTCAGAAAACAAAGATCATGGCATCCAGTCCCATCATTTCATGGAAAATAGATGGGGAAACAATGGAAATAGTGACAGACTTTATTTTGGAGGGCTCCCAAATCACTGCAGATGGTGACTGCAACCATGAAATTAAAAGACGTTTCCTCCTTGGAAGAAAAGCTATGACCAACCTAGACAGCATATTTGAAACATGTATAATATCACATAAGAAAAGAATCACCAGTCCAGGTTCGATGCAGGATACAGGATGCTTGGGGCTGGTGCACTGGGATGACCCAGAGGGATGGTACGGGGAGGGAGGTGGGAGGGGGTTCAGGATGAGGAACACATGTACACCGGTGGTAGATTCATGTTGATGTATGGCAAAACCAACACAATATTGTAAAGTAATTAGCCTCCAATTAAAATAAACGAATCGCCAGTCTAGGTTCAATGCAGGGTGCAGGATGCTTGGGGCTGATACACTGGGATGACCCGGAGGGATGGTGTGTGTGGGGCGGGGGGGGGAGGTGGGAGGGGGTTCGGGATTGGGAACACATGTACACCCGTGGCAGATTCATGTTGATGTGTGGCAAAACCAATACAGTATTGTAAAGTAAAAAAAAAAAAAAAAAAAGTAATAATAATAAATAAATAAATAAATAAATTTAAATTTAAAAATAAAAAAAAATAGACAGCATATTTAAAAAGCATAGACATTAGTTTGCCAACTAAGGTCCATCTAGTCAAAGCTATGGTTTTTCCAGTAGTCATGTATGGATGTGAGGGTTGGACCATAAAGAAAGCTGAGTGCTGAAGAATTGATGCTTTTGAACTGTGGTGTTGGAAAAGACCCTTGAGAGTCCCTTGGACTGCAAGGAGATTCAACCAGTCAATCCTAAAGGAAATCAGTCCTGAATGTTCATTGGAAGGACTGATGCTGAAGCTGAAGCTCCAATACTTTGGCCCCCTGATGCGAAGAACTGACTCATTGGAAAGGATCCTGATGTTGGGAAAGACTGAAGATAGGAGGAGAAGGGGATTACCAAGGATGAGATGGTTGGATGGCATCACAAACTCAATGGACATGAGTTTGAGCAAGCTCTGTGTGTTGGTGATGGACAGGGAAGCCTGATGTGCTGCACTCCATGGAGTCGCAAAGAGTGAGACATGACTGTGCGACTGAACAACAACAATACCTTCATTAAAAAGAATGAAGTAAATATATTTGTACAGATACGGAAAGCTGTCCAAATACAGTTAAGTAAATAAAGCAAGGTATTATGAGTCCATTTGTGTAAAAAAAAATTGTTCTCTATAAGCCATTAATATTTTCTAGAAGAAACACATGATAAACTGTTACCACTGGGTAACCCTAGGGAGTGAACTTGGCAATCTGGCTGCTTTCACTGTTTAAATACTTTGCTTTGTGCACATACTGCCTTAAAAAAAAAAAAAAGCTAGGTAATTTTAAAATAACTTTTGCCTACTGCAAGAAAGATTTATAGTGAGTACTGTCATGCCAAAGTGTTTCAGTGATTGTTTTTTCCACTTCTACTCGGAGATGGATCAGCCTAAAGTCTAGGTGTGAATGTATCTTGATCAAACCCAAACCATACCTTGGTCAAATTTTCTTGCCAGTGTCCACCAGTGTAATTTAGCAGGGGCTGGAGGCAAAGCGCTGCACTTAATATCCTTGTGAATACATTCTAAAAGTCATGAAAATCTTGTTTTTCTGGATCTCACTTATGGTGGCACAGATGCACAACGCTGCCACTGAACTCCTTGCCCTATGTGACTCTACCCTTAGTGAAGGGATCTCTAAAGACAATATCTCACCCCATCCATAGCCCAAAAATACCTCAAATATGTTGCCTAGCATCTCAGCATCTCTGTGAGTACAGAAGTTCAAGCTGCCCAGATTATCAAACAAGGTTTTCATGAAGCTCCTTAGTTTTGTCTAGATGAAGTGTTCTCCTAAAGCCTGGGACAGACAGGAATGTTGGTTATATGTGAGACAGCAGGACTAGCTGAGGTCTAGGGAGAATCGAGATCAGTAAGCTATCCCTTGGGAAGAAAAAGTGAAGGAAGTAATCTCTCAGGTTTAACTGGCCCTAACTCTAAGAAGTAAGGTTGCAGGCAGGATGAAGGTTGGAAGGCAGATACTGGTCTGTTTCCCTACACTCCCTCATCCCAACTGACAGAGAGACTCAGAATGTCAGAGAGGCAAGGACCATGGAGTCCACATTCTCATGTTTTAGAGGACAGATAAAGGAAGAAATTTGCCCACGTCACAAAGTACATTAGTGGCAGATCTGGAGCTAGAGTCCAGAACTTCTGGCTCCAAGTGTAGTGTTCTCTCCATATTATGAAGCTGCACTAGCAGCTCAAGAGAAGACAGAGAGAGTGTTCCATTAGCTTTCAAGGGAGTCTGGCTGAGATCCCATGGCTCCATCAGAAGAAGGAAGATAAAACTGGATCACTCCAGCATCCCCAAACTCTCATCCTAGCAAGTTTTGCTTATAATCACTAACTTCACAGTCTGGGTACTATTTGTAAATAACTTCCTAGAACATTTTGTGATCTCCTGCTTTACTTCTTCTTCTTCTTCTTCTTCTTCTTCTTCTTCTTCTTCTTCTTCTTCTTCTTCTTCTTCTTCTTCTTCTTCTTTTTTGATCTGTTTCTTTCACTCTAAACGTTTTTTTTTTCAATAATTTATTTATTTCAATTGGAAGCTAATTACTTTACAATATTGTGGTGATTTTTGCCATACATTGATATGAATCAGCCACAGGTGTGCCACCTCTGACTGTCTACAACTATGATAAGGTTTTTTTTCTCTGTCTCTCTCTCTCTCTCATTTTGAGCTCAGCTTTCCAGAAAACCCCTGCTAAATAGCCCCAAGAGTGCTGAAATTCTGATGCTGACTTCACCCTTCACTCAGGTCCTGCTAAACCCTGAGGGTTGGTATAGATAGCTTGCCTTGAAATCTCCCATTATTTCTCTTAGCCCAAGTTCCCATTAAGGAGCCCCCACCACAAGAAAGGCTCTGCCCTTTTCTCTCCTTGATCATACCACCCAATCAGAGATGAGGGGAGACAAGGGTCTGGAGATAAGGAGCTGTGGACAGGGCTGTGGCCCTCAATCAAGTAACAAGAAGCAGCCTACTCTGGCTTCCTTGCCCAAAGATGACTCACATCTGAACCCTGAGAAAGAAAAGGAGGTGGGATAGAACAGATTCCAGGGTCAAGAGAGACTCCTGTGTGGGAGATGGATGTGTCTCCTAACTTAACAACTACTGTTCAAGTTCCTTTCTGCTTCCCAGGAAAGATTTTCTCAGAACATTGAACTATCCAACTCCTTGTATGAAAGAGAGATGAGTGAAGCTTACCAAGGGTGAGTAGGTAGCTAAGCCCAGATTGAAATATGACCTCTATGTTATACTATAATGGTGTAAACATAAAACAGTCCTTCCAAGGCATATATAGATGAGTGTCTTCCTCGGGATCCTGAGGGAGCATGCCTCAAGCAGCCACCAGGTACTTTATCTTGATGAACACCATAGTATACTAAAGAGGAGGGAGGAGCTCTTCAATTTCAGGGTGGCAGGGTTTTTGAGACCCTACAGTTGAACACTGGAATTTTCTTAGAGAAACCAAGTTGGGCATTTAGGGAGGAGATCAGCACATCCCTACATGTGTAGAATTAGACTATGGATGTAGGCATTATATACTGGGGACTAATATTTGGGTGGCATGCACAGGGAGAACTGTATAGGTTGTCAAAATACTGAAAAAACATCTGTACTGTCTGGTATCACCCTTCACTCTCACTACACCATCATGAACCCTCCCTTGGGAGAACAACTCCCTCAGACCTCCTAATAAAATTCAGCAACCAAAAGGTACATTCTTGGCCTACAAAGGGCCTCTGAGTGTACTGTAGTACTAAGGTCACTAAAGTTTGAATCTGGTCAGAGTCCCTGCCAGCTGTTAATTATTTTTAATATGTTCTCTAATTATCTCCATTTACTCTGGAGAGAAACAGAGATTCAGAGGGTGAAATGACTTGGCCAAGGTCACACAGCTAGTGTTATGGGCTGAGTTGCATTCCCTCAAAATTCATATCTGAAACCTTAACCCCTAGTACCTCAGAATGTGAGAGTATTTGAAGAAGTGATTAAGTTAAAATAAGGCCTTTATGGTGGGTCCTAGTCTGATCTGATTGCTGTCCTTATAAGAGGAGATTTGGACACAGAGACACCTGGGGTACATGTGCACAAAGACCATGTGAGGACACAAAAACAATGTGGCCACCTGCAAGCCAAAGAAAGAGATCTCAGAAGAAACTAAACCTTTCAACACCTCAATATTGGACTTGTGGCCTCCAGAACTATGAGAAAACAAATGTGTATTGTTTAAGCCACCTAGCCTGTGGTGTTTTGTTAATGGCTACCCTAGAAAACTAATACAACTAGGATAGAGCAGAGCCAGGAATTCACCATTCACTCCCTCGCTCAGGCTATTTGCTTCTAAAACCCCAGTTATGAGCAGCTCTTGCTTCCTCTGCTCACATAATGAACTCTTAAGAGAATGCAATGTGAGAAAGGAATTTGGGACAATGTCAAGAGATATGACTCCTCAGAAGTCATTGTTCTGACAGGAGCAATTTAAGAGCCATGACTTGTATCACAGTAAGTATTCATGGAATGTTTGTGGAACTAAATGAAGGTGTCCTTTGGCACAGGGCCTGAGAAAAGAAATAACAGTTTTCTTAAACCTAAAGTGCTCAAATCCCAGAGAATGGTGCTGCAAGGAATTCAAAGGAAGGTTTTCACTGAGCAGTATAAACTAAGGGGTATAACTGGGGCTGCCCAAGTAACCGTCCACTAATTCACTCTCCATACCCACACAACTCACATAAAGTTCAGTTTCTCTGTACACCAGTACCAAATAGAATCTCACAGACAGAGTTTTGGGTGAAGTAGAAAAAGATAGCTTTATTACTTTGTCAGGCAAAAGGGGTCACAGCAGGCTAATGCCTTCAAAGCAATGTGTCCCAATTTTGGGAAGATAGTGAAAAGTTTTACAGAAATTGTTCAAATGGGTGAGATAATCTTGTGGATATTCTTCTGTTGGGTTGATGGTGAAAAGTAGGAATCAGCATCATCAAGTTTCAGGTCGAGCTGGTCTGGGGTCTACATGCTTGTAGGCAGCACACCATCATTAATCTTTGTTAACTTCTCCCAACTGGAAAACTCTAGGAAAAGGCAAAAAGATATGACATCAGATAATGAGCCCTCCAGGTAGGAGAGTGTTCAATATGCTACTTGGAAAGAGTGGAGAGATAGCTTCAGAAAGAATGAAAAGCCTGGGCCAAAGTAGAAACTGCACTCAGTTGTGGATGTGTTTGGTGGTGAAAGTAAAGTCCAATGCTATAAAGAACAATACTGTATATGAACCTGAATGCTAGGCCCATGAATCGAGGTAAATTGGACATTGTCAAGCAGGAGATGGCAAAAGTAAACATTGACATCTTAGGAATCAGTGAACTAAAATCGATGGGGATGGGCAAATTTAATTCAAATGACCATTATATCTACTACTGTGGGCAAGAATTTCTTTGAACAAATGGAGTAACTTTTTATAGTTAAAAAAAAAAAGAGTACAAAATGCAGTACTTGGGTGCAATCTTAGAAACAACAGAATGATTTTCATTCTTTTCCAAGGAAAGCCATTCAAAATCACAGTAATCCAAGTCTATGCCCCAACCAACAATGCCAAAGAAGCTAAAGTTGAATGGTTCTACAAAGACCTACAAGACCTTCTAGAACTACCACCAAAAAAAAAGAAAAAAAAGATGTCCATTTCATCATAGGGGACTGGAATGCAAAAGTAGGAAGTCAAACAGTTTGACCTTGGAGTACAAAATGAATCAGGGCAAAGGTTAACAGAGTTTTGCCAAGAGAATACACTGGTCATAGCAAACACCCTCTTCCAACAACACAAAAGACAACTCTACACATCATCACCAGATGGTCAATGCCAAAATCAGATTGCTTATATTCTTTGCAGTCAAAGATGGAGAAGCTCTATACAGTCAGCAAACAAGACAAGGAGTTGACTGTGGCTCAGATCATCAGCTCCTTATTGCAAAATTCAGGCTTAAATTGAAGAAAGTAGAGAAAACCACTAGGCCATTCAGGTATGACTATGGAGATGATGAATAAATTCAAGGAATTAGATCCGGTAGACAGAGTACCTAAAGAACTATAGACGGAGGGTGCAACATTGTACAAGAGGTGGTGACCAAACCCATCTAAAAGAAAAAGAAATGCAAGAAAGCAAAGTGGTTCTCTGAGGAGGCCTTACAAATAGCTGAGAAAAGAAGAGACTCAAAAGGCAAAGAAGAAAGGAAAAGATATATCCAACTGAATACAGTTGGATAGAGTTTGCCTAGAGTTTGGATACAGTTTGCCTAGAGTTCCAAAGAATAGCAAAGAGAGATAAAGCCTTCTTAAGTGAACAATACAAAGAAATAGAGGAAAACAATAGAATGGGAAAGACTAGAGATCTCTTCAAGAAAATTGGAGATACAAAGGGAACATTTCATGCAAAAGTGGGTACAATAAAGGACAAAAATGGCAAGGACCTTAACAGAAGCAGAAGAGATTAAGAAGAGGTGGCAAGAATACACATAACATGATGGTGTGGTCACTCACCTAGAGCCAGAAATCCTGGAGTGTAAAGTCAACTGGGCCTTAGTAAGCATTTCTGCAAGCAAGGCTAGTGGAGGTGATAGAATTCCAGCTGAGCTATTTCAAGTCCTAAAAGATGATGCTGTTAAACTGCTGCACTCTATATGTCAGCAAATGTGAAAAACTCAGCAGTGGCCAAAGGACTGGAAAAGGTCAGTTTTCCAGTAGTCATGTGAGAGTTGGATCACATACAAGGCTGAGTACTGAAGAATTAATTGTGGTGCTGGAGAAGAATCATGAGAGTCCCTTGGATAGCAAGGAGATCAAACCAGTCAATTCTAAAGGGAATCAATCCTGAATATACATTAGAAGAACTGATGCTGAAGCTGAAGCTCCAATACTTTGGCCCCCTGATAGGAAGAGCAGATTAATTGGAAAAGACCTTGATGCTGGGAAAGATTGAGGGCAGGTGAAGGGGGTGATAGAAGATGAGATGGCTGGATGGCATCATTGACTCAATGGACATGAGTTTGAGCAAACTCTGGGAGATAATGATGGACAGGGAAGCCTGCTATGCTACAGCCCACAAGGTCACAAACAGTTGGACAGGACTTATCGACTAAACAACAGCAACTCCCCTGGAGGGTATCTGCAAAATAGCTTAAATATATTGTTGTGTGTATCTGTTGGTGGGGAATAGGACCTTGTCCCAAGGCTGCTCTTGACTGTTTCTCCTTTTACATACCCTCCCTTCCATAATTAACAGCTGCTTGATTCTGCCCATTGGAATTCAGGGGAGGTCATGGAGGCTTAATGAAGGCTATTTTTTATAATCAAAGAAATGGGGGTTACAGAAAGATTTTATGTTCAGGAGTCCCACAGGGCCCTCCACAGTATCAACATTCTCTCCTTCACTGCATCCCTGCACATACTCACCTCAAACTCTTACATGCACTCTCACTCACATACTGATATACTCAAAGCATACATGATCTCCCATAGCCACATCTAGTCCACTCCTCAACACATATTCCTCCAAGGCTTGCTCCCAACACTTTCATACAAACACTTTCTCTCAGACACGACAATCTCCATCCATTCACATATATTCCACATACAAACATATCTACTACTGCTGCTGCTGCTTCTAAGTCGCTTCAGTTGTGCCTGACTCTGTGCGACCCCATGGACTGCAGCCAACCCGGCTCCCCCATCCCTGAGATTCTCCAGGCAAGAACACTGGAGTGGGTTGCCATTTCCTTCTCCAATGCATGAAAGTGAAAATTGAAAGTGAAGTCGCTCAGTTGTGTCGGATTCTTTGCGACCCCATGGACTGCAGCCTACCAGGCTCCTCCATCCATGGGATTTTCCAGGCAAGAGTACTG
Source organism: Capra hircus (assembly GCF_001704415.2). Classification (NCBI taxonomy): domain Eukaryota; kingdom Metazoa; phylum Chordata; class Mammalia; order Artiodactyla; family Bovidae; genus Capra; species Capra hircus. The sequence goes on along the minus strand of NW_017189529.1, from coordinate 62,772 downwards.
GATTGGGGTGCCATTGCCTTTTCTGATATCCACTACAGACTCCTATAATTTCACTAGCACATGAAAAGTGGGTGAATGTTCTGTATTGACTTCAATCTTTTCCTTATCATTTGATTTTTTTTTCTAGTGAACATGTATTTCTTCTATAATTAAAAATATGTGGCATAGTAAAAGTAGTTCAAAATAATTTAAACTCCTAGAGTAGCATTTCAGGACCTGTAAGATATGGCACCCACTTAGATTTTAAAATCTGTATACAAAAAACTCCAAGTCTATATCCCTCATATATATATATATATATATATGTATATATATATATATATATATATTTATCTTACTTGATCCTAACAACACCCCCTGGATACAGGCAGAGCAGGAATCATTTTCCCCACGATCAGTCTCAAACTCCCTGATCCTGGAGCTTCTCTGATGGCTCAGTGGAAAGGAGACACAGTTTCAATCCCTTATCTGGTAGGATCCCACGTGCCATGGAACAACTAAGCCCCTGTGCTACAACTATTGAGCCTGTGCTCTAGAGCTCAGAAGCTGAAACTACTGAGCCCATGTACTGCAACTATTGAAGCCTGTGTGCCCTAGAGCTCGTGCTCCACAACAAGAGAAGCCACAGCAATGAGAAACCCATGCACCACTAATGGTTAGTAGCTCCTACTCATGGCAACTAGAGAAAAATCCCTTGCAAAAATGAAGACCTAATGCAACCAAAAATAAATAAATAAATAATCAAACTCCCTGATCATATTGAAACAGGAGGGAAGCAGGCAGGGCACAACATTTAAAAGAATGATAATAGCCTTTGGACATGACAAAGATTTCTTAGAACCAACTGGGCCCAAAATGGCAGAAGATATGACTTCCAGAAGACTTTGAGCCTCATTTTATGCTCAGTGTAATACATTAATGGGCTTCCCTGGTGGCTCAGACAGTAAAGAATCCACCTGCAATGCAGAAGACCTGGGTTAGATCCTTAGATTGGGAAGATCTCCTGGAGGAGAGCATGGCAACCCTCTCCAGTATTCTTACCTGGAGAATACCCATGGACAGAGGAGCCTGGTGGGCTACAGTCCATGGGGTTGCAAAAGGTCGGACATGATAACTAAGCACAGCACAATACATTAGTACACTAAATGACACCCAGCAGAACCTTGACAGCTCTGACGCCAACCATAAAAAGCCAAAAAGTGGATGGTGGCACAATTCCTGGAAATTTTCACCACTTTCCCCAAAATAATTAGGATAAAACTAATAATTCTGCTCATTAGCCTATGAAATTCAGTTCAGTTCAGTTCAGTTGCTCAGTCATGTCCGACTTTTTGTGACCCCATGAATCACAGCACGCCAGGCCTCCCTGTCCATCACCAACTCCCGGAGTTCAAGCAGAATCATGTCCATCAAGTCAGTGATGCCATCCAGCCATCTCATCCTCTGTCATCCCCTTCTCCTCCTGCCCTCAATCCCTCCCAGCATCAGTCTTTTCCAATGAGTCAACTCTTCGCATGAGGTGGCCAAAGTACTGGAGTTTCAGCTTTAGCATCATTCCTTCCAAAGAAATTCCAGGGTGGATCTCCTTCAGAATGGACTGGTTGGATCTCCGTGCAGTCCAAGGGACTCTCAAGAGTCTTCTCTAGCACCACACTTCAAAAGCATCAATTCTTTGGCGCTCAGCCTTCTTCACAGTCCAACTCTCACATCCATATATGACCACAGGAAAAACCATAGCCTTGACTAGATGAACCTTAGTCGGCAAAGTAATGTCTATGAAATTACTCAGCCCATAAACACTAACCATACCATACGGAGAAGCCCTCTCTTTCTCTTTCTTTCTCTCTCATGTGCTCATGCACACATACCCGTTCAGAGATACCCCACGCTCTGTCTGTGGAGTGTGTTTCTCTTAAGCTCTCTCTTGCCTTCTGAGAAGGCCCACACTCTCCTTGTGAAGTGTGCTGTTTTCTTTTTTTTTTCTTTTTTTTTTTTAATTTTTTAAATTTTAATATCTTTAATTCTTACATGCATTCCCAAACATGAACCCCCCTCCCACCTCCCTCCCCACAACATCTCTCTGGGTCATCCCCATGCACCAGCCCCAAGCATGCTGCACCCTGTGTCAGACATAGACTGGCGATTCAATTCTTACATGATAGCATACATGTTAGAATGCCATTCTCCCATATCATCCCACCCTCTCCCTCTCCCTCTGAGTCCAAAAGTCCGTTATACACATCTGTGTATTTTTCCCTGTCTTGCATACAGGGTCGTCATTGCCATCTTCCTAAATTCCATATATATGTGTTAGTATACTGTATTGGTGTTTTTCTTTCTGGCTTACTTCACTCTGTATAATTGGCTCCAGTTTCATCCATCTCATCAGAACTGATTCAAATGAATTCTTTTTAACAGCTGAGTAATACTCGATTGTGTATATGTACCACAGCTTTCTTATCCATTCATCTGCTGATGGACATCTAGGTTGTTTCCATGTCCTGGCTATTATAAACAGTGCTGCGATGAACATTGAGGTACATGTGTCTCTTTCAATTCTGGTTTCCTCGGTGTGTATGCCCAGCAGTGGGATTGCTGAGTCATAAGGTAGTTCTATCTGTAATTTTTTAAGGAATCTCCACACTGTTCTCCATAGTGGCTGTACTAGTTTGCATTCCCACCAACAGTGTAGGAGGGTTCCCTTTTCTCCACACCCTCTCCAGCATTTATTGCTTGCAGATTTTTGGATCGCAGCCATTCTGACTGGTGTGAAGTGGTACCTCATTGTAGTCTTGATTTGCATTTCTCTAATAATGAGTGATGTTGAGCATCTTTTCATGTCTTTGTTAGCCATCCGTATGTCTTCTTTGGAGAAATGTCTATTTAGTTCTTTGGCCCATTTTTTGACTGAGTCGTTTATTTTTCTGGAATTGAGCTGCAGGGGTTGCTTGTATATTTTTGAGATTAGTTGTTTGTCAGTTGCTTCATTTGCTATTATTTTCTCCCATTCAGAAGGCTGTCTTTTCACCTTGCTTATATTTTCCTTTGTTGTGCAGAAGCTTTTAATTTTAATTAGATCCCATTTGTTTATTTTTGCTTTTATTTCCAGAATTCTGGGATGTGGATCATAGAGGATCCTGCTGTGATTTATGTCTGAGAGTGTTTTGCATATGTGCTCCTCTAGGAGTTTTATAGTTTCTGATCTTACATTTAGATCTTTAATCCATTTTGAGTTTATTTTTGTGTGCGGTGTTAGAAAGTGATCTAGTTTCATTCTTTTGCAAGTGGTTGACCAGTTTTCCCAGCACCACTTGTTAAAGAGATTGTCTTTAATCCATTGTATATTCTTGCCTCCTTTGTCAAAGATAAGGTGTCCATATGTGTGTGGATTTATCTCTGGGCTTTCTATTTTGTTCCATTGATCTATATGTCTGTCTTTGTGCCAGTACCATACTGTCTTGATGACTGTGGCTTTGTAGTAGAGCCTGAAGTCAGGCAAGTTGATTCCTCCAGTTCCATTCTTCTTTCTCAAGATTGCTTTGGCTATTCGAGGTTTTTTGTATTTCCATACAAATCTTGAAATTATTTGTTCTAGTTCTGTGAAAAATGTGGCTGGTAGCTTGATAGGGATTGCATTGAATTTGTAAATTGCTTTGGGTAGTATACTCATTTTGACTATATTGATTCTTCCGATCCATGAACATGGAATATTTCTCCATCTATTAGTGTCCTCTTTGATTTCTTTCATCAGTGTTTTATAGTTTTCTATATATAGGTCTTTAGTTTCTTCAGGTAGATATATTCCTAAGTATTTTATTCTTTTCGTTGCAATGGTGAATGGAATTGTTTCCTTAATTTCTTTTTCTACTTTCTCACTATTCGTGTATAGGAATGCAAGGGATTTCTGTGTATTGATTTTATATCCTGCAACTTTACTATATTCATTGATTAGCTCTAGTAATTTTCTGGTGGAGTCTTTAGGGTTTTCCATGTAGAGGATCATGTCATCTGCAAACAGTGAGAGTTTTACTTCTTCTTTTCCAATTTAGATTCCTTTTCTTTCTTTTTCTGCTCTGATTGCTGTGGCCAAAACTTCCAGAACTATGTTGAATAGTAGCGGTGAAAGTGGGCACCCTTGTCTTGTTCCTGACTTTAGGGGAAATGCTTTCAATTTTTCACCATTGAGGATAATGTTTGCTGTGGGTTTGTCATATATAGCTTTTATTATGTTGAGGTATGTTCCTTCTATTCCTGCTTTCTGGAGAGTTTTTATCATAAATGGATGTTGAATTTTGTCAAAGGCTTTCTCTGCATCTATTGAGATAATCATATGGTTTTTATTTTTCAATTTGTTAATGTGGTGAATTACATTGATTGATTTGTGGATATTGAAGAATCCTTGTATCCCTGGGATAAAGCCCACTTGGTCATGGTGTATGATCTTTTTAATGTGTTGTTGGATTCTGATTGCTAGAATTTTGTTGAGGATTTTTGCATCTATGTTCATCAGTGATATTGGCCTGTAGTTTTCTTTTTTTGTGACATCTTTGTCAGGTGTTGGTATTAGGGTGATGGTGGCCTCATAGAATGAGTTTGGAAGTTTACCTTCCTCTGCAATTTTCTGGAAGAGTTTGAGGAGGATAGGTGTTAGCTCATCTCGAAATTTTTCATAGAATTCAGCTGTGAAGCCGTCTGGACCTGGGCTTTTGTTTGCTGGAAGATTTCTGATTACAGTTTCAATTTCCGTGCTTGTGATGGGTCTGTTAAGATTTTCTATTTCTTCCTGGTTCAGTTTTGGAAAATTGTACTTTTCTAAGAATTTGTTCATTTCTTCCACGTTGTCCATTTTATTGGCATACAACTGCTGATAGTAGTCTCTTATGATCCTTTGTATTTCTGTGTTGTCTGTTGTGATCTCTCTATTTTCATTTCTAATTTTATTGATTTGATTTTTCTCTCTTTGCTTCTTGATGAGTCTGGCTAATGGTTTGTCAGTTTTATTTATCCTTTCAAAGAACCAACTTTTGGCTTTGTTGATTTTTGCTATGGTCTCTTTTGTTTCTTTTGCATTTATTTCTGCCTTAATTTTTAAGATTTATTTCCTTCTGCTAACTCTGGGGTTCTCCAATTCTTCCTTTTCTAGTTGCTTTAGTTGTAGAGTTAGGTTATTTATTTGACTTTTTTCTTGTTTCTTGAGGTATGGCTGTATTGCTATGAACTTTCCTCTTAGCACTGCTTTTATAGTGTCCCACAGGTTTTGGGTTGTTGTGTTTTCATTTTCATTAGTGTCTATGCATATTTTGATTTATTTTTTGATTTCTTCTGTGATTTGTTGGTTATTCAGAAGTGTGTTGTTCAACCTCCATATGTTGGAATTTTTAATAGTTTTTCTCCTGTAATTGAGATCTAATCTTAATGCATTATGGTCAGAAAAGATGCTTGGAATGATTTTGATTTTTTTGAATTTATCAAGTTTAGATTTATGGCCCAGGATGTGATCTATCCTGGAGAAGGTTCCATGAGCACTTGAAAAAAAGGTGAAATTCATTGTTTTGGGGTGAAATGTCCAATAGATATCAATTAGGTCTAACTGATCTAATGTATCATTTAAAGTTTGTGTTTCTTTGTTAATTTTCTGTTTAGTTGATCTGTCCATAGGTGTGAGTGGGGTATTAAAGTCTCCCACTATTATTGTGTTATTGTTGATTTCCCCTTTCATACTTGTTAGCATTTGTCTTACATATTGTGGTGCTCCTATATTGGGTGCATATATATTTATAATTGTTATATCTTCTTCTTGGATTGTTCCTTTGATCATTATGTAGTGGCCTTCTTTGTCTCTTTTCACAGCCTTGTTTTAAAGTCTATTTTACCAGATATGAGTATTGCCATTCCTGCTTTCTTTTGGTCTCTATTTGCGTGGTATATCTTTTTCCAGCCCTTCACTTTCAGTCTGTATGTGTCCCTTGTTTTGAGGTGGGTCTCTTGTAAGCAGCATATAGAGGGGTCTTGTTTTTGTATCCATTCGGCCAGTCTTTGTCTTTTGGTTGGGGCGTTCAACCCATTTACGTTTAAGGTGATTATTGATAAGTATGATCCCGTTACCATTTACTTTATTGTTTTGGGTTCTGGTTTATACACCCTTTTCGTGTTTCCTGTCTAGAGAATATCCTTTAGAATTTGTTGGAGAGCTGGTTTGGTGGTGCTGAATTCTCTCAGCTTTTGCTTGTCTGTAAAGCTTTTGATTTCTCCTTCATATTTGAATGAGATCCTTGCTGGGTACAGTAATCTGGGCTGTAGGTTATTGTCTTTCATCACTTTAAGTATGTCTTGCCATTCCCTCCTGGCCTGAAGAGTTTCTATTGAAAGATCAGCTGTTATCCTTATGGGAATCCCCTTGTGTGTTATTTGTTGTTTTTCCCTTGCTGCTTTTAATATTTGTTCTTTGTGTTTGATCTTTATTAATTTGATTAATATGTGTCTTGGGGTGTTTCGCCTTGGGTTTATCCTATTTGGAACTCTCTGTGTTTCTTGGACTTGGGTGATTATTTCCTTCCCCATTTTAGGGAAGTTTTCAACTATTATCTCCTCAAGGATTTTCTCATGATCTTTCTTTCTGTCTTCTTCTTCTGGGACTCCTATAATTCGAATATTGGAGCATTTCATATTGTCCTGGAGGTCTCTGAGATTGTCCTCTTTTCTTTTAATTCGTTTTTCTTGTTTCTTCTCTGATTCATGTATTTCTATCATTCTATCTTCTATTTCACTAATCCTATCTTCTGCCTCCGTTATTCTACTATTTGTTGCCTCCAGAGTGTTTCTGATCTCATTTATTGCGTTATTCATTATATTTTGACTCTTTTTTATTTCTTCTAGGTCCTTGTTAAACCTTTCTTGCATCTTCTCAATCCTTGTGTCTAGGCTATTTATCTGTGATTCCATTTTGATTTGAAGATTTTGGATCATTTTCACTATCAATATTCGGAATTCCTTCTCCAGTAGATTCCCTACTTCTTCCTCTTTTAAATAACTCTACTTCTTACCTATCACTTCATCTCCAAATCATTTCCAAATGAAGCAAGTACCTTAAATTCACCTACAGCACTATGATTCCAATTCTCTATCCATTTCTCCTCCTTCGCCATGCTTTCCCACTACTTATTCTTTAATTTGTGGAATTTAATTCTCAATTTTACCCATTATTTAAGGTCTACTTAAGATACCACCTCTTTCATGAAACCTCTGATTTTCAGACACAGAACTGATCTTTCTGGGTTTTTGTTTTGTTCTGTTTTTTGGCATTCCTTTGGCCTCTCTTATGGCACTTATATTCTATCTTGAATTCTAGTTATGTAGAAAGCAAGGTCCAGAAAGGTTAAATGACTTCCCAAGAACACATTGTTAATAAGAGGCAAAGGCTTAGGTGGAAAGGGTACTTATCTCATTGAAGGCAGGGATTCCATCTGAACCTTTTATTTTCTTAGTGCTCAGCTCAAAATCTGGCACATATAATGGGCTCAGCATATGTTTTTGGACTGAATGAAAAAGAAAGAGAGAAAGGTTTAAGAGGATAGGAAAACTTATTTCTGGACTGAGCTTGACATTAGGCCTTCTGCCTGTTTCTCTAGCATTATGTCAGGCTCCAGGGAGAGAACTGGCAAATAGAAGAACACTTGGCAAAGGATCATGAACCACACCAAGGCATCCCCATTATAATAAAATTCAGCAAGTCAAGGAGAAGGAGGCAGAGAAGCAAAGTGGAGGAGATTCTGAAAGAAGTGGAAGGGCCCAGAAGGGCCTGAGAATGATGCAAAAAGATAAAGAAATCTGAAGTGCAAAGACAGCCAAGAAACAGGCCAGGATAGGGAAAGGGGGATCAAAAGTAGGGAAGGGCAAAGGCTCAGTTAGATTCACATTAGAGCTTAAGTGTTCCATGACAGGCTTGAAAAGGAGGGCATCAGCCAAGGCACGCTGTGGCACTCAAGGGAGTGCAGATCTCAACATTTTCAGTTGCTCAAAGTGAGGGGAAAGAGAATCAGGGCGAGGACAAAAGAGTGAACTTCCCAGTGTCTTAGGCCCTGGCTAGGTCAATGCAAACAACTCAGGCCTGTCTGGTACCATGCAGCAGCTGGAGCCAAGAGGTAACTAGCAAGGGCACAGAGGACATTTAACCCAAATAATGAAAGGCTTGAGACAGGCTCGGAGGACATGGTCAACTCTCAATTATTCTTGTTCTAACAATCAGTGGATTATTCCAGAAAGTTTTTGTTGTTTGTTTTTAATTCAAACTTAGTTTTAATCATTCTACACCCCATCTCCTTCCTCCTCCTATCATCTCTGCTAGGTAGCCAATATCCCTGGGGAGTCTAATTGTGACTCCTTTCAGATCAGGGAGCCCTTGTCAGGTCTGAATAGGCACCAGCTTTCTCAGAGAAGAAGCCTTGGAGCACCTGACCCAAGGCCTGCATACCTACTTACCAAGAATCTGACAGGGAAATAATATGAATGAGCCAGGTAATGGCTGGGACCTAAGGCTCTGAGTAGAGCAACCCTAGGTATGGGGTAGGATAAGAGAACAGAAAGAAAGGGGAAGGGAATGCTAAGTTATTGAGTTCCTGTCAGATGTCACACATACATTTTCTATTTTCAAGTTTTCCTCACAAACCACCCTAAAAGTCAGTGTGTATTAACCCCATTTTACAGACAAAGTAATTAAGACTTAGAAGAGGAAGTAATTTCAGCCAAGGTAATATAGCATTTAAATGGGAACTGAATTCTAAACCCAAGTTTCTCTGAGTTTCAAGTTAATGTTCTTGTCAGTATATGCGGTGTCTCTGAAAGGACTTTGAAATTAAAGAGAAATCTCTCTTCAATCAATTCACCAGCCAATTTCTAATATTTCCTTTTTTCTGCCCTTTTCTTTTTTTCTCCTTACTTTCCCAACCTTTAAATTTTTCCATCTACTTTTTTTCCCTTTCTTGTCTGCCTTCCATCTGTCTTCTTTCCTCTCTTAATTTTACATTTATATTCACATTCATTTCTTACCAAGAAATTCTTACCAAGAAATTTCATAGCCAAGACCGCTATAAGAACTCTGGAGATCAAGCAGTTCATATACCCTGTTCTCCAGAAGTTCCTAGTGTAGTGCCGACAGATATATTTCCATATGTTCAAAGAATCACATGAGATAGAAATATATATCACCATAGCATAGTGAAAAGAGAATGTGAGATGGAAATCTGTAAACTGGGGTCTCTGTCCCCGCTTTATTACTTACATTATGACCTTGGAAAAATCATGTAACTGTCTTCAACTTATCTAGAAATCCTTATCTAGAAAATAAAACAGTCTTTATGATTCAGAAGGGGGCTGTAAAATAACAGATGTCAAAGTCCTTTGTAATCCATGTAGTTCTATCAAGTTATAAGGCCTGGCTTTATATATATATATATGAAAATATTTCTTTCCTGCTCTTCTTTTCTTCCTAACCTCCCTCGATACAAAAAAGACTTAGAACAGCCATTCACACAACGCATTAAGTGGCCTTACTCAACGTACAATACATATATAGAAATAAACACATGAAGACATTGTGCACACAGCATTTATACACAAGTGTTAATACTCATATAAACATACATACCTACTTATATACTCACCACTCCTGCTTATGTGTTCCACCTATCACAATGTTAATAGATATTTGCATTTATTCTGCACATTTATTGCTATCCTGCACTCTACTTGACAAGTCACCTCCTGCCAAGCAGAGAACATGATAATTGAATCATTCTACCTCAGTTTTTAATGAGCTATCTCCACTAAGTGTTAAATTTTTTAAGTTAATTAATTTATTTTAATAGGAAAATAATTACTTGACAATACTGTGATGGATTTTTGCCATACATCAACATGAATAAGCCACATATGTGTCCCCGCATCCTGAAACCCCTCCCACACCCCTCCCTACCCCATTCCTCTGGGTTGTCCCAGAACATCAGTTTTTAGTGTCCCATTTCATGCATTGAACTCACGCTGGTCATCTATTTTACATATGGTAATGTACATGTTTCAGTGCTATTCTCTCAAACTGTCCCACTCTCACTTTCTCCCATTGAGTACAGCTAAGTGTTAAATTAAGGCTACACGTTTCCCTGAATTTCTTACTAGAATCCTAACACCAGATACTCCCCATTATCCTCTTGTTCCTCCCTACTCCAGGCACAAAGGAGAAAAGCACCACCCTGGGTTCATTAAGCCTATACTTGAGCATAGGACTGAAGTGTGAAAGAATTTCATTCTAAAATGGAACCAGAGCATATGAAATGGAGAATCTCATGCATGTGCCCTGAAAAGAATAGATTTAATAATGAGGAGAGCAATTCCCCACAAATGCATGATTTACAGAAAACTGATTCTAGTCTCCTGACCAGTGAACATCTATCAAGAATCTCTCACCATCCTCAAGCCAATGAATTTAACTGCTTTGACTCTGGCTGGACTTCTCTCTCTTTGCACTTCTTGCCCATAAATGCAGCCCAGCCCAAACCCTCAATGGTCTCATGTGTAGCTTGCTACAGCATGCATTTATCAAATTGATTTCTTTGCTATTCCTGAGTAAATTCTATTTTATGTAATTCAAGCTTGCCTCAATTTACCTCTTTATTTGGGTTGACAGAAGCAACTTCTAAAATTTTCTCCATTTCTTCTTCTATCTCACTTACCATCAGAAAAGGCCTCAGAAACTTTCATAGTCGCATTTCCATGAAACTGGGCCTTGCAGAGCCTCAGTCATGGGAAACAGGATAATCTGTTGCTAACTCTGTGAGTGTATTCCACAGACCCCCAGAGCAAAGCCCAAAATCTACAGGGCTCTGAATCTTAGAAAAAAACTGGTCAGTCATTCACCCAATCAACCATTCTGAACAGTGCCTCATTTCTTTAATAATGTAGCAAGTTTTAACCAGTCATTCCTACCCAAGGTCAGGTCAGTTAACTAATTAGAGAGTTATTTTATTTGGAGAGATTGTTAGGTGGTTAGTCAACTAGCCAATGTTGATTGCTTGGTTTATGGGTGAATTAGTTAGGCTAATGAATCAGATGTTAGCACCAGTCAGTTAATTAAACATTAGATTCCAACTCATTAAAGGGTAGCACTTTCAATACACCATCCCAAACTATGCCTCTTTGGCAATAAGAATTATCTTGAGAGGAGGTGGTCACAAGATGACAGAGAAATAGGATAAGGAGACCACTTTTTCCCCCACAAATTCATCAAAAGATCATTTGGATGCTGAGCAACTTCCGCAAAACAACTTCTGAATGCTGGCAGAGGACACAAGGCACCCAAAAAGGCAGCCCAATCTCTTCAAAAGGAGGTAGGACAAAATATAATAAAGAAAAACAGTGATAAAAGATTTAGAGATGGAGACCTGTCCTGGGGAGGGAGTTGGGAAGGAGAAGTTTCCACATGGTAGAAAACCCTCTCATAGGTGTACCTGTGGTGAGTTTTGGAATCAGAGTGGGAAACATAGCCAGGAGGGAAAAAAAACAAAAACAAAAACAAAAAACAGAATGTGCGTCTAACAACAAATACAAGCAGAGATAGAGAAATGGCCCAGACTCTGGCATCCACCACCAGGGAGTGGGGGCTGGGCAGGGTGGTAAGGACTGCATCATCAGTCCTTAGGCTAAGGATCAAGCCTGAATGCCCTGAGGACAATACGAGGGAGCTAATATGAGACAGCAACACAAACTGTGGCATTGCCAGAGAGACAAAGAGGGAAAAAAAAAAAAAAAAAAAACCCTTTCCTGCAAAAGACTCCAAACCACACAGTGACCTCTGGTGCAACTACAGAACAAAGAATTGAGGGAATACCAAAGGAGAGCAAGCCGGCTGCCATATGGGCCCTCCCTTCCCAGAGGCAGAAAGGCGGGTGTGCGACAGCCAGAGCTGGAAGGCAAGGGGCTGTTGCAATCTCAGCCCCAGAGATTGCATCTTCCACCAAACTGTGAGCAGGTTTCCAGTTGCTAACCAGGTCTTCCTGGGATTCTGGATGGTTGACATCTGCCAGGAGTGTCACAGCCTGAGATTAGCTCCCCAGAGGAGACACATAGCATACCTGGCACTGTGCTCTCACAGAGCATCCATGAAACCAAGTGACCTGGACCGGGGAGGCTACTAAGATGCATGACCCACCTTGGATGGTGCACTCGCCAAGCACCCGGTTGCCTGAGCTGCTCAGAACTGGAAAGGACACAAACTGCACAGCCCATTTGGGTCTGTGCCCTTGTGTTGCACCTGAGAACCTGAGTGGCTTAGACTTGGGAAGTGCACAAAAGGTAAGGTGCACTTGGAACAGTGCCCTTGCAGAGTAGCCTGTAGCCCGAGCAGTATAGACCCTGGAAGGAAACATCGCCTTGGGCTGTGGCAAACCCAGTTTGGCCCATCCACTGTGAGTACTCCCCATACACCCCAGAGGTATTTGTTTGCAGTGTCCATCCCCCTCCACAATACAAATGAACAAGTGAGCCCAAATAAGTGGCCACATTGTCCCCTTATGTCAGGGCAGCAATTAGACACTGAAGAGACTTGCAAACAGAGGAAGCCAAAATAAACAAGTAAGGGGGAACTGTTCTGGAAGTTATAGGGGCAACAGATTAAACCCTGCATTTAATACTGGAGATTGTATTTGAGGGGCAACTATAGACCTCGAGTAGAGAAGGCAATGGCACCCCACTCCAGTCCTCTTGCCTGGAAAACCCCATGGACGGAGGAGCCTAGTAGCCTGCAGTCCATGGGGTCGCTAAGAGTAGGGCACAACTGAGTGACTTCACTTTCACTTTTCACTTTCATGCATTGGAGAAGGAAATGGCAACCCACTCCACTGTTCTTGCCTGGAGAATCCCAGGGATGGGGAGCCTGGTGGGCTGCCATCTATGGGGTTACACAGAGTCAAACAAGACTGAAGCGACTTAGCAGCAGTAGCAGCAGCATAGACCTTGAGAACAGGTACTGACACAGAATTGATCCCACACTGCCCACAACAGCTTCAGAGAAATTCCTAGATATATTTTTACTATTATCACTTTTTACTTTTTTTAAATAGTTCTTTATTACTATTTTAACTTTCTTTTTTAAATTTATTTTTTTATTGAAGGATAATTGCTTTACAGAATTTTCTGTCAAACTTCAACATGAATCAGCCATGGGTATACATATATCCCCTCCCTTTTGAAACTCCCTCCAATCTCCCTCCCCATCCCATCCCTCTAGGTTGATACAGAGCCACTGTTTGAGTTTTCTGAACCATACAGCAAATTCCTATTGGCTATCTATTTTACATATGGTAATGTAAGTTTCCATGTTACTCTGTCCATACATCTCACCCTCTCCACCCCCTCCCCGTGTCCATAAGTATATTCTCTATGTATGTTTCTCCACTGTTGCCCTGTAACTAAATTCTTCAGTACCAGTTTGCGAGATTCCATATATATGTGTTCAGCTCAGTTCAATATAGTTCAGTCGCTCAGTCGTGTCTGACTCTTTGTGACCCCATGAATTGCAGCACGCCAGGCCTCCCTGTCCATCACCAACTTCCAGAGTTCACTCAAACTCACATCCATTGAGTCGGTGATGCCATCCAGCCATCTCATCCTCTGTCGTCCCCTTCTCCTCCTGCCCCCAATCCCTCCCAGTATCAGAGTCTTTTCCAATGAGTCAACTCTTTGCATCAGGTGGCCAAAGTATTGGAGTTTCAGCTTTAGCATCAGTCCTTCCAAAGAACACCCAGGACCGATCTCCTCTAGAATGGACTGGTTGGATTTCCTTGCAGTCCAAGGAACTCTCAAGAGTCTTCAACATCATACTTCAAAATCAACAATTCTTCAGTGCTCAGCTTTCTTCACAGTCCAAGTCTCACATCCATACATGACCACTGGAAAAACCGTAGCCTTGACGAGACAGACCTTAGTCGGCAAAGTAATGTCTCTGCTTTTGAATATACTATCTAGGTTGGTCATAACTTTCCTTCCAAGGAATAAGCGTCTTTTAATTTCATGGCTTCAGTCTCCATCTGCAGTGATTTTGGAGCCCCAAAAATAAAGTCTGACACTGTTTCCACTGTTTCCTCATCTATTTCCCATGAAGTATGGAACCAGATGCCATGATCTTAGTTTTCTGTATTGTTGAGCTTTAAGCCAAGTTTTTAACTTGCTTCTTTCACTTTCATCAAGAGGCTTTTTAGTTTCTCTTCACTTTCTGCCATAAGGGTGGTGTCATCTGCATATCTGAGATTATTAATATTTCTCCTGGCAATCTTTATTATTATTATTATTTGCATAGTTAGCAGCATTTTATTATGGTGATCGTTGATAGAATATTCTTTTTTTTTAATTTTTACTTTACAATATTGTATTGGTTTTGCCATACATCAACATAAATCCACCACAGGTGTACACGTATTCCCCATCCTGAACCCCCCGCCCACCTCCCTCCCTGTACCATCCAGTGCACTAGTCCCAAGCACCCTGTATCCTGCATCAAACATGGACTGGCAATTTGTTCCATATATGATATTATACATGTTTCAATGCCATTCTCCCAAATCATCCCACCCTCTCCGTCTCCCACAGAGTCCAAAAGACTGTTCTATACATCCGGGTCTCTTTTGCTGTCTTGATTCCTGCTTGTGCTTCTTCCAGCCCAGCATTTCTCATGATGTACTCTGCATATAAGTTCAATAAGCAGGGTGACAATATATAGCCTTGACATAACCCTATTCCTATTTGGAACCAGTCTTTTGTTCCATGTCCAGTTCTAATTGTTGCTTCCTGACCTGCATACAGGTTTCTCAAGAGGCAAGTCAAGTGGTCTGGCATTCCCATCTCTTTCAGAATTTTCCACAGTTATTGTGATCCACACAGTCAAAGGCTTTGGCATAGTCAATAAAGCAGAAATATATGTTTTTCTGGAATTCTCTTCCTTTTTCCATGATCCAGCGGATGTTGGCAATTTGATCTCTGGTTCCTCTGCCTTTTCTAAACCCAGCTTGAAAATCTGGAGGTTCACGGTTCATGTATTGCTGAAGCCTGGCTAAGAGAATTTTGAGCATTTCTTTACTAGCATGTGAGATGAGTGCAATTGTGCAGTAGTTTGAGAATTCTTTGGCATTGACTTTCTTTGGGATTGGAATGAAAACGGACCTTTTCCAGTCCTGTGGCCACTGCTGAATTTTCCAAATTTGCTGGCATATAGAGTACAGCCCTTTCACAGTATCATCTTTCAAGATTTGAAATAGCTCACCTGGAATTCCATCACCTCCACTAGCTTTGTTCATAGAGATGCTTTTTAAGGCCCACTTGACTTCACATTCCAGGATGTCTGGCTCTAGATGAGTGATCACAGCATCGTAATTATCTTGGTTGTGAAGATCTTTTTTGTACAGTTCTTCTGTGTATTCTTGCCACTTTTTCTTAATATTTTCTGCTTCTGTTAGGTCCATACAATTTCTGTCCTTTATCAAGCCCATCTTTGCATGAAATGTTCCCTTGGTATCTCTAATTTTCTTGAAGAGATTTCTAGTCTTTAGAATACGGTATTTTTCTATCTCTTTGTGACTCACTTCACTTTGTATAATAGGTTCTAGGTTCATCCACCTCATTAGAACTGACTCACATGCATTTCTTTTTATGGCTGAGTAATCCTCCATTGCATATAAATACCACAACTTCTTTATCCATTCAGCTGTCGACGGACATCTAAGTTGATTCCACGTTCTAGCTATTGTAAATAGTGCTGCAGTGAACAATAGGATACATGTGTCTCTTTCCGTTTTGGTTTCCTCAGCATATATGCCTAGTTGTGGGATTGCTGGGTCATATGGTGGCTTTATTCCTAGTTTTTTAAGGAATGTCAATACCATCTTCCATAATGGCTGTATCAATTTACATTCCCACCAACAGTGTAAGAGTGTCCCCTTTTCTCCAAACCCTTTCCAGCATTTATTGTGTGTAGACATTTTGATGAGGGCCATTCTGATTGGTGATATCTCATTGTAGTTTTGATTTACATTTCTCTGATAATGAGTGATGTTGAGCATCTTTTCATGCATTTGTTAGCCATCTGTATGTCTTCTTTGGAGAAACATGTGCTTAGGTCTTTTTCCCACTTTTTGTTTGGGTTGTTTGTTTTCCTGGTATTGAGTTGTATGAGCTGCTTGTATATTTTGGATATTAACCCTTTGTCAGTTGTTCCCATTGCTATTATTTTCTCCCATTCTGAGGATTGCATTTTCACCTTACTTATGGTTTCCTTTACTGTGAAAAAGCTTTTAAGTTTACTCAGACCCCACTTATTTACTTTTTTAAAATTTCCATTACTCTAGGAGGTGGGTCATTTAGAATCTTGCTTTGATTTATGTCGTTAAGTGTTCTTCCTATGTTTTCCTCTAAGAGTTTTATAGTTTCTGGTCTTACATTTAGGTATTTAATCCATTTTGAGCTTATCATTGTGTATGGCATTAGGAAGTTTTCTAATTTCATTCTTTTATATGTAGCTGTCCAGTTTTCCCAGCACCATTTACTGAAGAAGTTCTCTTTGCCCCATTGTATATTGTTGCTCCTTTGTCAAAAATAAAGTACCCATAGGTGCATGGGTTTTTTTCTGGGCTTTTTATATTGTTCCATTTGTCTATATTTCTGTTTTTGTGCCACTACCATACTGTCTTGATCACTGTAGCTTTGTAGTATAACTTGAAGTCGGGAAGCTTGATTCCTCCAGCTCCATTCTTCTTTTTCAATACTGCTTTGGCTATTTGGGGTCTTTTGTGTTTCCACATGAATTGTGAAATTTTTTGTTCTATGTCTGTGAAAAATGCCATTGGTAATTAGATAAGGATTGCATTAAATCTGTGGATTGCATTTGGTAGTTTAGTCATTTTCACAATATTAATTCTTCCTACCCAGTAACATGCAATATCTCTCCATCTATTTATCTCCTCTTTGATTTCTTTCATTAGTGTCTTATAATTTTCTGTGTACAGTTCTTTGTCTCCTTCAGTTCAGTTCATTCACTCAGTTGTGTCCAACTCTTTGCAACCCCATGAACTGCAGCACACCAGGTCTCACAGTCCATCACCAACTCCCAGAGTTTACTCAAACTCATCTCCATTGAGTCTGTGATGCTATGCAACCATCTCATCTTCTGTCGTCCCCTTCTCCTCCCACCTTCAATCTTCCCAGCATCAGGATCTTTTCAAATGAGTCAGCTCTTTTCATCAGGTAACCAAAGTATCAGTTTCAGCTTCAACATCAGTCCTTCCAATGAACATCCAGGACTGATATCCTTTAGGATGGACTGGTTGGATCTCCTTGTAGTTGAAGGGACTCTCAAGAGTCTTCTCCAACACCACAGTTCAAAAGCATCAATTCTTTGGCGTTCAGCCCTCTTCACAGTCCAACTCTCACATCCATACATGACTACTGGAAAGACCATAGCCTTGACTAGACAGACTTTTGTTGGCAAAGTAATGTCTCTGTTTTTAATATGCTGTCTTGGTTGGTCATAATTTTCTTTCCAAGGACAAGCATCTTTTAATTTCATGGCTGCAATCACCATCTACAGTGATTATGGAGCCCCCCAAAAAAAAGTCAGTCACTGTTTCCACTGTTTCCCCATCTATTTGCCATGAAGTGATGGGATCTGATCCCATGATCTTAGTTTTCTGAATGTTCAGTTTTAAGCCAACTTTTCCACTCTTTTCTTTCATTTTCATCAAGAGGATCTTTAGTTCTTCTTCATTTTGTGCCATAAGGGTGGTGTCATCTGCATATCTGAGGTTATTGATATTTCTCCCAGCAATCTTGATTCCAGCTTGTGTTTCTTTCAGTCCCGCGTTTCTCATGATGTATTGTGAATATAAGTTTAATAAGCAGGATGACAATAT
Source organism: Capra hircus (assembly GCF_001704415.2). Lineage (NCBI taxonomy): Eukaryota > Metazoa > Chordata > Mammalia > Artiodactyla > Bovidae > Capra > Capra hircus. The sequence goes on along the minus strand of NW_017189529.1, from coordinate 44,827 downwards.
ACAGCCTTGATGTACTCCTTTTCCTATTTGGAAACAGTCTGTTGTTCCATGTCCAGTTCTAACTGTTGCTTCCTGACCTGCATACAGATTTCTCAAGAGGCAGGTCAGGTGGTCTGGTATTCCCATCTCTCTCAGAATTTTCCACAGTTTATTGTGATCCACACAGTCAAAGGCTTTGGCATAGCCAATAAAGCAGAAATATATGTTTTTTCTGGAACTCTCTTGCTTTTTCAATGATCCAGTTGAAGTTGGCAATTTGATCTCTGGTTCCTCTGCCTTTTCTAAAATCAGTTTGAACATTGGAACATTCGTCTCCTTAGGTAAGTTTTGGTTGCAATGGTGAATGGGATTGATTCCTTAATTTCTCTTTCTGATTTTTCATGGTTAGTATATAGAAATGCAAGTGATTTCTATGTATTGATTTTTTTATCCTGCATCTTTGCTAAATTCATCAATTAGCTGTAGCAATTTTCTGATATTATCTTTAGGGTTTTCTATGTACAGTATCATGTTGTCTGCAAACAGTGAGAGCTTTACTTCTTTTTTGATCTAGATTCCTTTCATTTCTTTTTCTTCTCTGATTGCTCTAGCTAGGACTTCCAGAACTATGTTGAAATATAGTGGCAAAAGTGGACGCCTTTGTCTTGTTCCTGATCTTAGAGGGAGTGCTTTCAGTTTTTTACCACTGAGAATAATGTTTGCTGTAGGCTTATCATATATGGCCTTCACGATGTTGAGGTAGGTTACTTCTATGCACATTTTTTGAAGAGTTTTAATAATAAATGGGTGCTGAATTTTGTCAAAGACTTTTTATGCATCTCTTGAGATGATCATATGGTTTTTATCTTTCAGTTTGTTAATATGTTGTATCACATTGATTGATTTCTGTATATTGAAAAATTCTTGCAGGCCTGGAATAAACCCAACTTGATCATGGTGTATGAGCTTTTTCACGTATTGCTGAATTTTGTTTGCTAAAATTTTGTTGAGGATTTTTTTCATCTATGTTGATCAGTGATATTGGCCTGTAGTTTTCTTTTTATATATTGTCTTTCTCTGGTTTTGGTATCAGGGTGATAGCAGCCTCGTAGAATGAGTTTGGAAGTGTTTTTTCCTCTGCAATTTTTTGAAAGAGTTTTAGAAGGATAGGCAATAGCTCTTCTCTAAATGTTGGATAGAATTCTCCTGTGAAGCCATCTGGTCCTGCGTTTTTGTTTTGGGGGGAGATTTTTGATCACAGCTTCAATTTCAGTGCTTATAATTGGGTTGTTCATATTTTCTATTTCTTCCTGGTTCAGTCTTGGAAGATTGAACTTTTCTAAGAATCTGTCCATTTCTTGGGTTATCCATTTTATTGCTATATAGTTGTTCATACTGCTGCTGCTGCTAAGTTGCTTCAGTTGTGTCCTACTCTGTGCAACCCCATAGATGGCAGCCCACCAGGCCCCCCCATCCTTGGGATTCTCTAGGCAAGAACACTGGAGTGGGTTGTCATTTCCTTCTCCAACGCATGAAAGTGAAAAGTGAAAGTGAAGTCACTCAGTTGTGTCCGACTCTTAGCAACCCCATGGACTGCAACCTACCAGGCTCCTCTGTCCATGGTATTTTCCAGGCAAGAGTACTGGAGTGGGGTGCCATTGCCTTCTCCAGTTGTTCTAACTAGTCTCTTATAATCCATTGCAATTTTGCTTTGGTCATTGTAACCTCTTCTTTTTCATTTCTAATTTTTTTAATTTGATTCTTCTCTTTTTTTTTTCTGGATGAGTCTGGCTAAGGGTTTGTCGAGTTTGTTTATCTTCTGAAAGAACCAGATTTTAGTTTTATTAATCTTTAGTATTGTTTCTTTCTTTTTTTTTTTTTCATTTTTTCTGCTTGGATCTTTATCATTTCTTTTTTTCTACTAATTTTGCATTTTTTATTCTTCTTTTTCCAGTTGCTTTAGGAGTGAGGTTAGGTTGTCTATCTGATGTTTTTTTCTTGTTTCTTGAGGTGTTGTATTGTTGTAAATTTCCCTGTTAGAACTGCTTTTGCTGCTTCCCATAGGTATTGAGTTGTCATGTTTTCATTGTCATTTGTTTCTGGAAATTTTTTTTTTATTTCCCTTTTGATTTCTTCAGTAACCTCTTGGTTATTTAGAAATATGTCATTTATTATCCATGTGTTTGCTTTACTTACATTTTTTTCTCATAATTGATATCTAGTCTCATAGACTTGTGGTCAGAGAAGATGCTTAATAGGATTTCAATTTTCTTAAATTTACTGAGGTTCAATTTGTGACTCACGACGTGGTCTATCCAGGAGACTGTTCCATGTGCTCTTGAGAAGGTGTAGTGTTCTGCATTTGGATGAAATGTCTTGAAGATATCCTTGAGATACATCTCATCTAATGTATCATTTAAGACTTGTGTTTCCTTATTAATTTTCTGTTTTGATGATCTCTCTATTGGTGAGAGTGGGATGTTAAAGTCTCCTACTATGATTGTGTTACTGTCAATTTCTCCTTTTATGTCTGTTAGTGTTTCTCTTATGTATTGAGGTGCTACTATGTTGGGTGCATAGATATTTGCAATTGTTATATCTTTCTCTTGGATTGATCCCTTGATCATTATGTAGTGTTCTTCCTTATATCTTGCAATCTTCTTTAAGATCTATATTGTCTGATATGAAGATTGCTACCCCAGCATTTTTTTGCTTTCTATTTGCATGGAATATATATTTCCATCCTCTCCCTTTCGGTCTATATGTGTATTGAGGTCTGAAGTGGGTTTCTTGTAGAGAGCATATATATGGGTTTTGTTTTTACATCCATTCAGCCAGTCTGTGTCTTTTGGTTGGAACATTTAATCCATTTACATTTAAATTAATTATTGATATATATGTTCCTATTGCTATTTTTTAATTGGTTGGGGTTGGTTTTGTAGATCTTTTTTCTTCTCTTGTATTTCTTCACTATATAAGTTCATTTAACATTTGTTGTAAAGATGGTTTTGTGGTACTGAATTCTCTTAACTTTTGCTTGTCTGAAAAACTTTTTATTTCTCCATCAATTTTGAATGAGATACTTGCTTGGTACAGTAATCTTGGTTGTAGATTTTTCCCTTTCAGTACTTTAAATATGTCCTGCAATTCCCTTCTGGCCTGCAGAGATTTTGCTGAAAGATCAGCTGTAAAACATGTGGAGTTTCCCTTGTATGTAACTTGTTGCTTCTCCCTTGCTGCTGTTAATATTCTTTCTTTGTGTTTAGTCTTAGTTTGTTTAGTATGTGTCTTGGTGTGTTTCTCTTTGGATTTACCCTGTATGGGACTCTTTATGCCTCTTGGACTTGATTGGTTGTTTCCTCTTCCATGTTGGGGAAATTTTCAACTATAATTTCTTCAAAAATTTTCTCATACTCTTTCTTTTTCTCTTCTTCTGGGATCCCTATAATTTGAATGTTGGTGTGTTTGATATGGTCCTAGAAGTCTCGGAGACTGTTGAAAGGTTGTTGTTGAACCACAAAAGATGCCGGGATTCTTGGCCTCCAGAGGAGAAGAATTCAATCTGGGACCAGGGATGAGGCTTGATCGCTCATAGATGTTGTGTAACACAGTTTTATTAAAGTATAAAGGAGATAGAGAAAGCTTCTGACATAGAAATCAGAAGAGGGCAGAAAGAATACCCGCCTGCTAGTTTTTAGCTAGATGTTATATAGTTACTAGCAGTCTGTTAATGAAAGAAAGGAATGTCTTAAAACTCAGAGAATGGCATCAGGCCCCTTATCCATAAGATGTATTTTGGGATAATCTTGGCACCAGTTGAGTCATCCTGGGCTATAAAATGATTGACTTGAATCTTGTAGTAAGACAGATTCAGCTAATCTGTCTTGCTACAAGGTTACCATACAAATAGTTTTGTTTACATATATTAGGGGAACAGTGTTTGAGTATAACATACTGGTTTGTCAAGTCAGTTCTGAGCCATTAGGCAGAACCAACTTGAAGACAGAGTTTGGGATAAATGCATAGTACATTAATATAGCTTAAGACAAACATTCCCAAAAGAAAAATGCATTGGTTAACTCAGTTCAGTTCCATTCAGTTGCTCAGTCGTGTCCGACTCTTTGCAACCCCACGAACCACAGCATGCCAGGCCTCCCTGTCCATCACCAACTCCCAGAGTTTGCCCAAACCCATGTCCATTGACTTAGTGACACCATCCAACCATCTCATTCTTTGTCGTCCCCTTCTCCTTCTGCCCTCAACCTTTCCCAGCATCAGGGTCTTTTCAAGTGAGTAAATGCTTCACATCAGATGGCCAAAGTATTGGAGTTTCAGCTACAACATCAATCCTACCAATGAACACCCAGGACTGATCTCTTTTAGGATGGACTGGTCGGATCTCCTTGGAGTCGAAGGGACTCTCAAGAGTCTTCTCCAACCTCACACTTCAAAAGAACCAATTCTTCAGCACTCAATTTACTTTATAGTCCAATATATATATACATCCATGCATGACCACAGGAAAAATCATAGCCTTGACTAGACGGACCTTTGTTGACAAAGTAATGTCTCTGCTTTTCAATATGCTCTCTAGGTTGGTAATAACTTTCCTTCCAAGGAGTAAGCATCTTTTAATTTCATGGCTGCAGTCACCATCTGCAGTGATTTTGGAACCCAGAAAAATAAAGTCAGTCACTGTTTCCACTGTTTCCCCATCTATTTGCCATGAAGTGATGGGATCTGATACCATGATCTTAGTTTTCTGAATGTTGAGCTTTAAGCCAACTTTTTCACTCTCTTCTTTCACTTTCATCAAGAGGCTCTTTAGTTCCACTTCACTTTCTGCCATAAGGATGGTGTCATCTGCATATCTGAGCTTAATGATATTTCTCCCAGCAATCTTGATTCCAGCTTGTGCTTCCTCCAGCCCAGCATTTCTCATGATGTACTCTGCATATAAATTCAATAAGCAGGGTGACAATATACAGCCTTGATGTACTCCTTTTCCTATTTGGAACCAGTCTGTTGTTCCACGTCCAGTTCTAACTGTTACTTCCTGACCTGCATACAGGTTTCTGAACAGGCAGGTCAAGTGGTCTGGTATTCCCGTCTCTTTAAAAAATTTTCACAGTTTATTGTGATCCACACAGTCAAAGGCTTTGGCATAGTCAATAAAGTCAACTCAAGATTTGAGAAAAGTTAGGTTCAGGTGGAACCAGGTGTCATCATTGCAACACAGTATATTAAGAGAAATCTTTTTTAAAATTTGTATAGAGAAGGGAAAAAAAAATATCACTAGTTTGTTTCCTCCTGCTACTTAAGAGAGAGATAAAAATGTCTGACACTTGCAGCCTATTTCCTCCATTTGGAGACCCCTGGCCTTCCTGCCTGTTGCCCTCTCACTGTCCTCAGCTCTTTCATTCTTTTTACTTTCTCCTTCTCTTCAGAAGTTATTTCCACAATTTTCTCTTTCAGCTCACTGATTGATTCTTCTCCTTCAGATATTTTGGTATTGACTCCTTCTAGAGTGTTTTTAATTTCAGTAATTGTGTCGTTTGTCTCTTTATACTTATTCTTTAATTCTTCTATGTCTTTGTTAATTGATTCTTGCATTTTCTCCATTTTGTTTTCAAAGTTTTTGATCATCTTTACTATCATTATTCTGAATTCTTTTTCAGGTAATTTTCCTATTTCATCTTCATTTATTTGGACTTCTGTGTTTGTAGTTTGTTCCTTCATTTGTGCAGTATTTCTCTGCCTTTTCATTTTTAAAAAAATTATTGTGTTTGTGATCTCTTTTTCCAAGGCTTCAAGGAAAGTTGAATTCTTTCCCTGAAGAAGGTTGAATTCTTTCTTACTTTTGGTTTCTGCCTCCTAATGATGCTTCAGTGGTTTGTGTGGGCTTCATATAGGGTGAAACTAGTGCTGAGTTCTTTGTTTCTTTGTTTTCCTCTGATTGGCAAGGCTGAGTGAGGTGGTAATCCTGTCTGCTGATGATTTGGTTTGTATTTTTGTTTTGTTTGTTGTTTAGATGAGGCGTCCTGCAGAGGGTGCAACTAATGGTTGGATGATGCCGTGTCTTGTATTCAATTGGTTTCCTTTGTGTGAGTTCTGACTATTTGACTCTGCCTAGGGTTAGTTATCTGGTAGTCTATGGTCTTGGAGTCAGTGCTCCCACTCCAAAGCTCAGGGTTTGATCTCTGGTCAGGAATAAAGATTCCACAAGTGGTTTGTTATGTCATTAAGGGAGAGTAAAACAAATATCCAAAAACAAGAAACCAAAGATGAGCCACAGACAAGTGGCAGTTACAACATTAGGGAAATATTAATTAAAATAATGGAATATACATATTTACATATACACCCATGAACAAAGTGAAAACAGCCCCACAAAAATAAAGTACAGTAGATTTATCTGGTGAACAAAAGAAACAAAAAAATTATATTTACCAGTTAAGAGCAAAACTAACTTAAGAACAAACTGGAAAAAAAAAAAAAAAAAAACTAAAGCAGGTGCCAAGTAGGGAATAAAGCAATGAAAACAAATCTAACAAATATGTTGAGAGGAAAGTAAAGAAAGAAAAGAAAGAAAGAATAGATATGCAAATTTAAATAGAGTTAGGTGAAGAAGATTTATATATATTAATTATTAAATCCAAGGGGGAAAGAATAGTAGGAAAGGTAAATGAAGGACTAGATCTGGAGAAATATAATAGATTTAAAAATAAACATTAAAAAAGAGAAAAGAGAAAAAAAAAAAAAAACTTAAGAAGAAAGAAAAAAGGGGGGGGGGGGGGGAAAGCTCCACAGAACTGCAAAAGTCCAATGGAGAGGCAGAGGTTTATAACAACAATAGAAAGTGTGACTGAGTATACACATCTACATATACACCCATAAGCAAAATCAAAACAGTCCAACAAAAATTTAATACAATAGATTGACCAAGTGAACAAAGGAAATCAAAAATTATGTCTACCAGAACAAAACTAATTAAAGCAAAGACAGGAAAACAGAACTAAAGCAAGATATCAATTGGGGAATAAAGCAATGAAAATAAAACTAAAAATATGTTGAGAGGAAAGGAGAGAACGAAAAGAAAGAAGGAATAGATATGCAAAGTTAAATAGAGGTAGAGAAAGAAGATTTATATACGTTAAAGATTAACTGCAAGGGGACAAGCACAACAGGAAATATAAGCAAAGGAATAAATGCAGAAAAAATAATAGGTTTAAAAAATTAAAAAGAAAAAAGAAAGAGAGAGGGGGGAAAAAAAGAAGAGGAAAACTCCACAGAACTGCAAAAACCCGATGTAGAGGTTTATGACAACAATAAAAAATGTGACTGAGGAAAAAGAAAAAAAAAATGCTCAAAAGCTTAATTCTATTTCTTAGTCCCAATAAAATCAACAACTACAACAGAATGAGAGGGGAGAGGGATCCAAAAGAATCTACAGAACAAGTTAAAAAATAAGAATAATAAAGGTTTATCTTGAGTCATTGCTGTCAGTCCTTTTTCCACCGTGGGAGTCATAGTCAACCTTACCTCCCTAGGATGCTCTTCAACACTGTACTGAACGTTGGACCTGCTGTAGGGGCTGCTCAGATTCTAATCTGGTCCTGCTCCTCTGTGTTCTTGCCTCCAATGTCCACAGCTATTAGAGCTAGTGTGTTTTCTTTTGTGGGAGCTCTCAATGGCCTTTTATATATTCCATAGTCACAGAGTCTGCTTAGTTGATTGTGTGGACTTAATCTGCCTCTTTTACAGCTGCTGGGAAGGTTTTGGGTCTTCCTTAGTCACACTCTCCCTGGGTTTCAATTGTGGTTTTATTTCCACCTTTACATGTGGGTCATACGCTGAGGTTTTAGCTCCTGAGGCTGCCCTGGAGGGCTTGGGTTTGCCCCTGTGAGGGCCAGTTGTGGAGTTGGTGCAGCTGCTTGTGTCGCAGGGGTTCTGGTAGCACCAGGTACTCAAGGGGTTTGGCGGCTATGGTGGTAGGAAATATAGTGCTCTCGAAGAGTATGGCAACCAGTATTGGCCAGTACATTCCAGTATTCTTGCCTGGAGAACCCCCTGTCTGACAGAGAAGCCTGGCAGACCACAGTCTACAGGGTGGCAAAGAGTCAGACAGGACCGAAGTGACCCGGCACCATAAACACAAGACTTTTATTTTTGGCCTGTGGCAGTTCTGCCCCAATGAGAGCTGACCTTTAAGGTGGTGCAGCTCCTTGGCTTGCAGGGACCCAGGCAGGGCCAATTGTTCCGGGACACAGACTGCCTCCAAGGCAGGAGTTATAGCCTTATCAGATTCTTTTATTGAGCCTCTTGTAGCTGGTGATCAGAAGGCCTCTTTGGCCAGTCTTTCTCCATAGCTCTGCCCATTCAGGCACTTAGAGGGCACCCTTACCTGGAGTCCTTCTCTGTTGTTTAGCACAGCAGGCACAGAGCTCCCCACCCCCACCCCACCCCTTACTGGGGTCCTACTCTGTACATTGGTGCATCAGGCACTTAAGGGGGCATGCTGGGTGGGGTCCTACTCTGCAGTTCAGTGCATCAGGCGGTTGATGGGCCAGCCTCTCTATTGTCCAGTTGCTGATGCTGGAGTGTGGGGAGAGAGGCTATGGTGATGGTTCCACCCCCTATGCCTGACTCAGCAGTATTTCCTTGCTTCCATGACTGCCTAGCTTTCCTCCACAGGCGTTTCCCACCACAGTCTCCTCCCTTATATCCCCTCGATCCATCTCTCCACAGTCAACAGCAGTCCTTGCACTGAGTCTGCTTCACAATCCCTCAACTCCAGCTCCCAGCCACTGCCCCTTCCAGAAGGCCTGCATTCCTGCCCAGCACATGTATGGCTGTCGCAAGAACTGTCTGATTCTCATTCCATTTACACTGTCACAGACAAGATGTTTCACTCTCAGCCTTAAATATTTCTCCTCTGACTCAGACAGTTGCCCCACTATGGGGATTGGACCCCTGCTTCAGTTTCCCCACCTGCCAAGGGCAGTGCCAGTCCTACTAACACTCCTGTTTTTCCCCCTAGTTCCTTCATCCTACCAAGTTTGTGTGGTTCTATATGTTAACCATATCCCTACAAAAAAACTGGAGGGAAAAATAACATTCACTATATTTCAATAGTATTACAAAACCAATGATACTCTAATACTGGTAGCTGATACCAAGAGCAAAGTATTCTTTTTTTGCTTTTAAACTGCTTCTTTAGGATAAAAATCTCTTCTAAAGTTGTGGAGGACTTCACTGAAGAAAATAGGTGTGATTTAACAGCACTTGGAAGAAAAGTTATGACCAACCTAGATAGCATATTCAAAAGCAGAGACACTACTTTGCCAACTAAGGTCCGTCTAGTCAAGGCTATGGTTTTACAAGTGGTCATGTATGGATGTGAGAGTTGGACTGTGAAGAAGGCTGAGCGCCAAAGAATTGATGCTTTTGAACTGTGGTATTGGAGAAGACTCTTGAGAGTTCCTTGGACTACAAGGAGATCCAACCAGTCCATGCTGAAAGAGATCAGCCCTGGGATTTCTTTGGAAGGAATGATGCTAAAGCTGAAGCTCCATTACTTTGGCCACCTCATGCGAAGAGTTGACTCATTGGAAAAGACTCTGATTCTGGGAAGGATTGAGGGCAGGAGGAGAAGGATACGACAGGGGATGAGATGGCTGGATGACATCATTGACTCAATGGCCGTGAGTCTGAGTGAACTCCGGGAGTTGGTGATGGACAGGGTGTCCTGGTGTGCTGCGATTCATGGGGTCGCAAAGAGTCGGACACAACTAAGCAACTGAACTGAACTGAACTGAACTGAAGAGTTTAATCTTCACTATCCATTTTCATTAGGGATTTGATTACTGGTTTGATTGCCCTCCCCCTTTTAAGTCTCCCTTTTCTCCTCCAGGTCACCTCTAACTCCTTCCTCCCTCTTCTCTTCTCTGCATAACTCTGTGAGTCTCTCTGGGTGTTCCAGGCTTTGGAGAGCACTAACAGACTTGATTACTGGCTAGATTGCTCTCTCACCTTTTGACTCCCTCTTTTCTCCTTTTGGTCACCTCTTTCTTTCTCCTACCTCTTGTCTTCTCTATATAGCTCTGTGAATCTCTCTGAGTGTTCCTGGCTGTGAAAAATTGTTTTACCAATAACCTAGGGGTTTTATCTTCTATGGTCTATGGATGGAGAAGTCTTGAGGCTACTGTAAGAGAATGACTGAAACCCACAGGCAGGAGCCTTGACTCCAAAACTTTAGAATATCTGAGAACACCTGACCCTAGGGAACATTAATAGACAAGATCTCACCCAAGAGTCTCCACATGTACACTGAAAATAAGCCCCACCCAAGAGCCAAAAAGATCCAATGCAAGACACGCCATGCTGATTAACTAGAGATTATTTATTTAACAGGAACACAACTGTGACCATTAAAAGGCTGGCTGCCCAAAGCCATGCCAAACACATAGACACCCCAAAACACACTAATGGACATTTTATTGTACTCCAGAGAGAAGAGATCCAGTTCCACCCATCAGAACACAGACACAAGCTCCCCCAACCAGGAAACCTTGACAAGTCATTAGTCCAACCCCACCCACAGGGAGCAGACTCCACAATTAAGAGGAATCCCAAAATTCCAGCCTGCAGAAAGGGCACCCCATACACAGCAATATAAACAAAATGAAAAGGCAGAGAAATATTCAGATGGTGGAGGAATATGATAAATGCCTACCAAACCAAACCAAAGAGGAGCAGATAAGGAGTCTACTAAAAAATAATTCAGAATAATGATAGTAAAGATGATCCAAAATTTTGAAAATACAATGGAATTACAGATACACAGACTACAGACACAGATTGAGAAGATGCAAGAAATGTTTAACAAGGACCTATAAGAAATAAAAAAGAATCAATCAATAATGAAAAATGCAATAACTGAGATCAGAAGCACTCTGGAGGGGACCAACAGTAGAATAACTGAGGCAGAAGAGAGGATAAGTGAAGTGGAAGACAGAATGTTGGAAATAAATGAAGCAGAGAGGAAAAAAGAATTAAAAGAAATAAGGACAACTTCAGAGACCTCTGGAACAATGTTAAATGCCCCAACATTAGAATCATAGGTGTCTCAGAAGAAGAAGACAAAAGTAAAGGGCATGAAAAAATACTTGAGGAGATAATAGTTGAAACCCTCCTTAATAAGGGGAGGGAAATAGACACCCAAGTCCAAAAAACCCAGAAAGTTCAAAACAGGATACACCCAAGGCAAACAACCCCAAGACAAATATTAATCAAACTAACAAAGCTCAAACACAAAGAGCAAATAGGCAGCAAGGGGGTGGCAACAAATAACACACAAGGGGATCCCCATAAGGATAACAGCTGATCTTTCTATAGAAACTCTTCAAGCCAGAAGGGAATGGCAGAGTGTACTTAAAGTGATAAAAAAAAATAGAAACCCACAATCAAGATTACTCTACCCAGCAAGGATCTCATTCAGATATGAAGGAGAAATCAAAAGCTTTGCAGACAAGCCAAAGCTGAGAAAATTCAGCACCACCAAACCAGATCTTCAACAAATGCTTAAGGATTTTCTCTAGACAGGAAACACAGAAGAGGTTTATAAAAACGAACCCAAAACAACAAAGTAAATGGTAACAGGATCATATTTATCAATAATCACCTTAAGTGCAAATGGGTTAAATGCTCCAACCAAAAGACAAAGACTGGCCTAATGGATACAAAAACAGGACCTCTATATATGCTGTCTACCAGAGACCCACCTCAAACCCAGGAACACATACAGACTGAAAGTGAAGGGCTGGAAGAACATATTTCATGTAAATGGGGAGCAAAATAAAGCAGGAAGAGCAATACTCATATCAGATAAAATAGACTTTGAAATAAAAGCCATAAAAAGAGACATAGAAGGACACTAAATAATGATCAAAGGATCAATCCAAGAAGAAGACATAACAATTATAAATATATATGCACCCAACATAGGAGCACCTCAATATGTAAGGCAAATGCTAACAAATATGAAAGGGGAAATTAACAGTTACACAATAATAGTGGGGAATTTTAATATCCCACTCACACCTATGGATAGATCAACCAAACAGATAATTAGCGAGGAAACACAAGCTATAAATAATACAATGGACCAGTGAGACCTGATTAATATCTATAGGGCATTTCAACCAAAAACAATGGAATTCACCTTTTTCTCAAGTGTACATCAACATTCTCCAGGATTGATCACATCTTGGGCCATAAGTCTAACCCTGGTAAACTTAAAAAATGTGAAATCATTTCAAGGATCTTTTCAGATTACAATGCGGTAAGCTTAGATGTCAACTACGGGCAAAAAATCTATTAAAAATACAAACATATGGAGGCTAAACAACACGCTTCTGAATAACCAAAAGATCGCAGAAGAAATCAAAAAGGACATTAAAATATGCATAGAAGCAAATGAAAATGAAAACACAAGAACCCCAAACCTATGGGATTCAGTAAAAAGCAGTGCTATGAGGAAAGTTCAATACAAGCCTACTTCAAGAAGCAAGAGAAACATAAAGTAAACAACCTAACTTTACACCTAAATTAACTAGAAAAAGAAGAAAAGAACAACACCAAAGTTAGGTACAAGGAAAGAAATGTAAAAAATCAGAGCAGAAAGAAGAAAAACAAAATGAAGGAGACTATAGCAAAAATCAACAAAACTAAAAGCTAGTTCTTTGAGAAGATAAAAAAAAAAAGACAAACCATTAGCCAGACTAATCAAGAAAAAAAGGGAGAAGAATGAAATCTATAAAATTAGAAATGAAATTAGAGAAATTACAACAGACAACATATAAATACAAAAGATAAGAGACAACTCTGAGAAATTATATGCCAGTAAAATGGACAACTCAGAAGAAATGGACAAATTCTTAGAAAATTATAACCTTCCAAAACTGAACCAGGAAGAAATAGAAAATCTTAACAGACCCATCACAAGCACGGAAATCAAAGGTTTAATAAAAAAAATTTTCCAACAAACACAAGCCCAGGACCACAGGTTTTCAAAGTTGATTTCTACCAAAAATTTAGAGAAGAGCTAACATGAATCCTACTGACTCTTCCAGAAAATTGCAGAGGAAGGTAAACTTCCAAACTCATTCTATGAAGCCACTATCACCCTAATACAAAGATGCCAAACAAAAAAAGAAAACTACAGGCCAATATCACTGATGAACATAGATGCAAAAATCAACAACAAAATTCTAGCAAACAGAATCCAACAACATATCAAAAGGACCAAACATTATGATCAAGTGGGCTTTATCCCAGGGATGCAAGGATTCTTCAATATTCACAAATCAATCAATGTGATACACCCCATTAACCAATTGAAAGACAAAAACCATATGCTTATCTCAATAGATGCAGAGAAAGCCTTTGACAAAATTCAACACCCATTTATGATTAGAACTCTCCAGAAAGCAGGCATAGAAGGAACATACCTCAACATAATAAAAACCATCTATGAGAAACCCACAGCAAACATTATCCTCAATGGTGAAAAATTGAAAGCATTTCCTCTAAAATCAGGAACAAGACAAGGGTACCCACTCTCACACTATTATTCAACATTGTTTAGGAAGTCCTGGCCATAGCAATCAGAGAAGAAAAAGAAATCAAAGGAATCCAGATTGGAAAAGAAGTAAAAACTCTCCCTGTTTCCAGATGATATGTACCTCTTCATAAAAATCTATAAAGACACCACCAGAAAGTTACTAGAGCTAATCAATGAAAATAGTAAAGTTGCTGGATATAAAATTAATTTAAAGATATCCCTTGCATTCCTACATACTAACAATGAGAATAAGGAAACAATTCTATTCATCATTGCAATGAAAAATAAAATATTGAGGAATAAATTTACCTAAGGAAACAGAAGGTCTATAAATAGAAAACTATAAAACATTGATTTAAAAAATCAAAGAGGACTCAAATAGATGGAGAAATATACAATACTCATGGATTGCAAGAATCAATATAGTGAAAATGAATACACTACTCAAAGCAATCTGTAGATTCAGTGCAATCTCTATCAGGCTACCAACGGTATTTTTCACAGAACTAGAACAAATAATTTGACAATTTGTATAAAAATGCAAAAAACCTCAAATAGCCAAAGCAATCTTGAGAAAGAAGAATGGGATCGGAGGAATTAACATGCTTGACGTCAGACTATACCACAAAGCTAGTTATCAAGAGAGTAAGTACTGGCATAAAGAGAGACATATAGATCAGTGGAACAAAATAGCCCAGAGATAAGTCTATGCACCTATGGACACCTTATCTTTGACAAAGGAGAAAAAATATACAGTGGAGAAAGACAGACTCTTTAACAAGTAGTGCTGGGAAAACTGGTCAATCACCTGTAAAAGAATGAAACCAGAACACTTTCTGACACCACACACAAAAATAAACTTAAAATGGATTAAAGATCTAAATGTAAGACCAGAAACTATGTAACTCTTAGAGGAAAACATAGGCAGAACTCTCACTGATATAAATCAGCACAAGATCCTCTATGACCCACATCCCAGAATAATGGAAATAAAATAAAAAATAAACAAATAGAACTAATTAAACAAAAGATTTTGCACAACAAAGGAAACTATAAGCAAGGTAAAAAGGCGGCCTTCAGAATGGGATAAAACAATAACAAATGAAACAACTGACAAAGAATTAATTTCTAAAATATACAAGCAGGTCATTCAGCTGAATACCAGAAAAATAAACGACCCAATCAAAAAATGGACCAAAGAACTAAAGAGACATTTCTCCAAAGAAGACAAACAGATGACTAACAAACACATGAAAATATGCTCAACACCACCCATTATTAGAGAAATGTAAATCAAAACCACAATGAGGTATCATCTCATGCCAGTCAGAATGGCTGCCATCAAAAAGTCTACAAGCAATAAATGCTGGAGAGGGTGTAGATAAGAGGGAACCCTCTTATGCTGTTGATGGAAATGCAGACTAGTACAGCCACTATGGAGAACAGTGTGGAGATTCCTTAAAAAACTGGAAACAGAACTGCCATATGACCTAGCAATCACACTGCTGGGCATACACACCAAGGAAAACAGAATTGAAAAGTACACATGTACCCCAATGTTCACTGCAGCACTGTTTACGATAGCTAGGACATGAAAGCAACCTAGATGTCCATTGGCAAATGAATGGATGTGGAAGTTGTGGCACATATCCACAATGGAATATTACTGAGCTATTAAAAATAATGCATTAGAGTCCGTTCTAATGAGGCGGACAAAACTGAAGCCTATTATGCAGAGTGAAGTAAGTCAGAAAGAGAAACACCAATACTATATATTAATTAATATATATGGAATTTAGAAAGATGGTAATAATGACCCTATAGGCAAGACAGCTAAAGAGACACAGATATAAAGAGCAGACTTTTGGACTACGTGGGAGAAGGTGAGGGTGGGATGATATGAGAGAATAGCATTGAAACATGTCTATTATCATATGTAAAATAGATGACCAGTGCAAGTTCGATGCATGAAGCAGGGCACTCAAAGTTGGTGCTCTGGGACAACCCAGAGGGAAGGAGTGGGAATGCACGTGGGAACGGGGTTCAGGATGAGGGGACACCTGTACACCGTGGCAATTCATGTCGATGTATGGCAAAAAACACCACAATATTGTAAAGTAATTAGCCTCCAATTAAAATAAATAAATTTTTTTAACTTTTTATTTTTACTTTATTTTACTTTATAATACTGTATTGGTTTTGCCATACATCGACATGAATCCACCATGGGTGTACATGCGATCCCAAACATGAACCCCCCTCCCACCTCCCTCCCCGCAACATCCCTCTGGGTCATCCCCGTGCACCAGCCCCACGCATGCTGTATCCTGCATTGGACATAGACTGGTGATTCGATCCTTACATGATAGTATACATGTTTCAATGCCATTCTCCCAAATCATCCCACCCTCTCCCTCTCCCTCTGAGTCCAAAAGTCCGCTATACACATCTGTGTCTTTTTTGCTGTCTTGCATACAGGGTCATCATTGCCATCTTTCTAAATTCCATATATATGTGTTAGTATACTGTATTTATGTTTTTCTTTCTGGCTTACTTCACTCTCTATAATTGGCTCCAGTTTCATCCATCTCATCAGAACTGATTCAAATGTATTCTTTTTAATGGCTGAGTAATACTCCATTGTGTATATGTACCACAGCTTTCTTATCCATCCATCTGCTGATGGACATCTAGGTTGTTTCCATGTCCTGGCTATATGCTGCTTACAAGAGACACACCTCAAAACAAGGGATGTTTAAATTATTTTTTAAAAAGAATTATTTTGAGAAACTGCAGATATAGGAGAAGTTCTGAAAACAAAATAGGTACAATTTTATTAGGATAACTTACATTAGAAGGAAGGGCTCAACTAGAAGGAAAACTATTATCAGTGATAACTTTTTCATCTGAGAAACTTACATGGCATGGCAACATTTTTTTTCAAGGGTATATGTAGTCTTCTCACCTTCCTGTGAATTGTCTTCCTCCCTTTTGAAGCCTCAGACCCTATCCTTTTCCTTAGCTCAGGATAGTATAAAATCCTCAGTTGCCTGGCTGCGTTTTGGGTCTTGTACTTTTGTGGGACCCTGTATGTATATAATTTTTTCCCTGTAACTCTGTCTTATGGAAATTTATTAGATCAGCCACAGAACCTTAAAGGGGGAAAAAGGGGGAGGGGAGGAAAAAAAGTCTCCTTTATATCATCAGTCTGTGCTTTCAGTTGGTTTGAGTTAGTTAATTGGTCAGTTCCTATTGAGGACTGAGTAGTTCAAATGAGTCCAAGCCAGACAAGTGGAATGGTCAGTTTTGTTAGAGTTAGTTACTCAAGTCATCAAGACGAGAGGTTAGTTAGAGGGTCAATACAAAGAGTTCTTCAAGTCAATAAGATGAGTTGTAAGTCAATGAGATTGTGAGTCATTTATTCAGTTAGTCGGCTCAGCTGGGAATTTCTCACCTGTGTATTGGGTAGTGTGATATTTTGTCTTCCTCTCCATTTCTAGCACAGAGCTCCTAAAAGTCTTGGGATTTCCTAAGCAAAAAGAGTGATAAAGGTGTCCTGATATTCATAACAAGTCCCTTTCAAATATACTTGAGTTTATTCTAATGAGGTGACTTCTGGAAAGTTCCTAAGGATGGAGCTGATTGCCAGAGGAACCAACTCTGTAGTTAGAGGGTTGGAACTTTCAGTTCGACCCCCTTGGCCTTCAGGATGGAGATGGACTCAATTGGCGAACAATCGATGGTTTAATCAGTCATGCCTATGTATTGAAACTTCCACGAAACCCCAAAAGGATGTAGTTTGAAGAGTTTCCAGGTACTTGAACATATGGAGATTATTTCAGGATAGTGATGCACTCTGAGAGCATCACACTTATTCCCACAAATCTTGCCCTATGCATCTCTTCCACTTGGCTCTTCCTGAATTACTCTCTTTTACAATAAACCAGAAATATAGTAAAATGTTTCTCTGTACTCAGTGATCCACTTTAACAAATTTATTGAGCCTGAGGAGTGAGTCATGGGAACCTCTGATCTATAGCTAATGGGTCAGAAGCACAGATGATAACCTGGATTTGCAATTGGCATCTGAAGTGGGGAGCAGTGGCAGTCTTGTAGGACTGAACTCAGCCTGTGGGATCTGGTGCTATCTGTAGGTAGATGGCATCATAATTGAGTAGAATTTTAAAACATCCAGTGGGGTTGAAGAATTGCTTGATGATATGGGGAAAAAATCACACATCATAGGTGGGTTTACTCCCAAAACAATCTTGTTGCTCCAGGATCCACGATGGTGTCAGTGCAAGAAACCTCTGGAAATAGGAGGCCAGAAGACCTTGGTTTCAAGTCCCTGTTTTGCCATTTACTAGTTAGACAGTCTTGGAAAAGTCACTTTATTTCTCTGAGCTGTTACTGAACTCAGGTTCAGCTGGTCATAGCTCAAAAACCAATAATCGAGAGGCAAGTGTCAGTAGAAAGTAAAGATGCTTTAGTTATAAAAGCTGGCAATCTGAGGAGAAGGTGAACTCATGCCCCATGAGCAACTCCAAAGTTTCTGCTCAGCTGTGACAGGTTTTAGAAGAAAAAGAGGAAAGAATTATCAAGGCAGGTGTTTGGATTCTGCATCATTCTCCATTGAATGTTGACAGGTTGACTGTTTCTTTCAGATGCTATCTTGCACATGTGATCTGCCTGCAGGATTGCTAAAAGGACAATTGAGGGTAGAGAGCTAGTCATTGGAGAAGGCAATGGCACCCTACTCCAGTACTCTTGCCTGGTAGGCTGTAGTCCATGGGGTCGCTAAGAGTTGGACACGACTGAGTGACTTCCCTTTCACTTTTCACTTTCATGCATTGGAGAAGAAAATGGCAACCCACTCCAGTGTTCCTGCCTGGAGAATTCCAAGGATGGGGGAGCCTGGTGGGCTTCCGTCTATGGGGTTGCACAGAGTCGGACACGACTGAAGCGACTTAGTAGCAGCAGCAGCAGCTAGTCATTACTTGATTATTTAATTCTTCATTCTTCTTTCTTTTAATCTAGGGAAAGATTTAACAGGCTAGGCAAGGCATGGTGTGCATTCAGAAGAGGTTAAATTACCTAGTGATCTCATTCCTATAATTAGGTTCTTTTAACGTTGGTAGCTCAGACAGTAAAGTCTGCAATGTGGAAGACCCGGATTCTATCCCTGGGTTGGGAAGATCCCCGAAGAAGGAAATGGCAACCCACTCTAGTACTCTTGCATGGAAAATCCCATGGATCGAGGAGCCTAGTAGGCTATAGTCCATGGGGTTGCAAAGAGTTGGACACGACTGAGCAACTTCAGGTCTTCAGGTCAAGGTTGGACAGGAACAGAAATGGGCAAACAGGAAAGGGGCAAAAGAGCTGCTTTCAATTTCCTACTGTCAAACATCATTCCATTTCTATGGAATTAAGAGTAAAAGTCCATCTCCTGTAACTGCTTCATACTGAGATAGGGTGTTGAAGTCTTGGGGTGGAAGATGACATGGGTTTGAGGTGTTTATTCACTGATACTTTTAGTTGCCTGGTTACATAGGGCAAAGCAAGCTACAGTTATTTTTGATGCTCATAAATATATAGTTTATTATGATCAGTAATATTAATCCCATTCTTTGGAGGACAGTTCTTGAAATTGTGCTAGGCACAGACTCAGTACTGCTCAAGATGAAGCAGTTTATGTCATGCCTTCATGTCATAACTGCATCATGAAGTTAGCTTTTTCCCTCTGGTGGCAGTGTAGTATCTGTAAAACAATTCAGGAATGTGCATCAGACACTGAGTCATGACTCTATTGTTTTAATCATTAACTGCTCCAGCCTGCTCTTTTATGACTCAGGAAGGCCAAAGAGACTTCAGCTTTTCTACAAACAAGAGGCAAGGTACATAGAGGGACTTTTGTACATAGAGAGGCTTTTGGGCAAAAGAGTTCTACTTGATTCCAGAGCCTCTGTCCCTCCTTGTAAATTGGGTAGAACAACATCTTTATCCATTACTTCAAAATGTCATTGTGAAGGACAAATAACATGATGGATTGGAGCATGATTTGTCCATGGCCATTGCTATAAGCCAGTAAGGCCAGTAAGAGTAATCAGTATTATCACTGAAAAAATCTTGACCAGTTAAAAGAACAGGCCATAAATTCGTCCCTACTTCATAACTGCAGCAAAATGCTTAATGGTTCCATGCTCCTTCAGAACTCCCCTCTTTTTTCCAACCATTCAGTGATACTCCAGTTCTGACCATGAATAATGTCTAACCAAAATCATTCTTTATTATCCACAAAAATTTCCCTATCTTCCTCGCATCCCTATTTTGGTGAATGCCATCACCAGCCACTAAATTAGTCAAAGGAGACATTGCAAAATCACCTTCAGTATTAGATAATATTAAGGAATTATTGTAAAGTTTATTAAATGTAATTAAATGAATGACTGCTATGGAAATATTCATATTAGAAACATAATGATATACTTATTGGTGAAATGACAAGATACTTGGGATTTTCTTTAAAATGTTCCTGCCCCCAAAAGAGAGAAGAAATAATGTAAACAAGACTGTTAAAATGTTGATAATTGTTAAAGCTGGGTGATGGGAACATGGGATTCATTACACTGTAGTTTTTAATTTGCTTATGTGTTTGAACTTATCAATAATAGAAAGTAAAAAAAAAGATTCACTCTCACCATCTTCCTTCCCTTCATTCCCACATCTAATTGGTTGTGGTAGGCTGAATATTTCCCCCTTCCCACAAAGATGTCCGCATCCCAATCCTTGGAAACTGTGTTGCAAAAGGAATTTTGGGGGGGAGATTATTATTATCCGGGTGGCCTTAATGTAATCATAAGAGTTCTTATGAGAAGGGTGCAGGAGGATAGAGTGAGGGAAAGATTGGAAGATTCTGCATGCTGGCTTTGAACATGGAGGAAGGAGCCAGAAGACAGGGAATCCAGGCAGACTCTAGAAGCTGAAAAAGATAAGGAAATGAATTCTTCCCTGAATCCTACCGAAGGAATGAAGCCATGACAATATCTTGATTTTAGAATTTTGTTCTCCAGAATAGTAAAGGAATAAATTTGTGTTGTTTTGAACTGAAGGAGAGTGGAATAGGCCACCCCAAAATTTGCCACTTTGACAGGTGGGTTATTTTGAGCCAAAAACAATCAAGGCTCTGCAGATTCAGGAAAAGCTTTTTACATCCCCCTTAACTTTCTAAAATAATTTAGATAGGGGGGACTGTATTAGGAAGTGAGCTATTATCAGAGATACCTTTTTGTATCTGACTTACATGAATGCAGGGGAAAGATCTGATTATGTAACATCTACTCTTCTCATCCTCCTGTGAATTGCCTTCCTCCCCTTCGAAGCCCCAGGTTCCTATCTGTTCCTTACCTCAGGATAGGTGCCTTAGGTGCCTGACTGCCTTTGAAGCTAATATTTTTGTGGGGTTCCCATACATAAGTAGGAAATTAAATTTGCTTTTCTTTTGTAATCTTTTTATCATAGGGGGATTTTCAGCAAAGAACCTTGAAGGTTAGAAGGAAAATTATATTTCCTCCCATACAGAATCACTGTTTGTAGTAATTCAAACGGCGATAGGAAATTAATACATTGGTAGTTATATATATATATATATATATATATATATATATATATATTGCTTTCTGAATACTTTTCTGATCTTTCCAACTTCTCCCCTCCTCTCTGTTCCTACTGACAATGCACTGGGCCAGGCAGTTTTCACCTCCTGATCCATTTTTCTTCTTCCTCTCTTTCTAGTGCAGTTTCCGTTTCTGCTATCAGGCTTCCTTTTGGGAAACCTTTTATTTGATCATGTAACAACTTTTGCTTAAAAACTGTCAGTGACTCCTCACTAGGAGGATGTCAGATTCACACCAGCCTAGCCTAGAATTACCTGACTAGTCTCATCTTCCACCACACTTGTCCTCTAGCTACCAGGCATGAGACTTCAGCCACAGTCAGGCACTCCACATTCACCAGGTACACACGCCACTCAGGCCTCAGAACGTTGACACCAGCCTTCCCCTCAGACTTTTTTCCATCCTTGCGCTTTCATCCACTGGGCCAACTTGTGCTCATCATTCTAGATCTGGTTCAAATATCATTTCTCCTGATAAACCATTGTAATCAGCCTTTCTTCCACAACCATTGGAGTTTTTTTATCCTTTCTACTGCTTCCACAGGCCACTATATTTCCCATGATCACTCCATTTAATCACATTGCAGTGAAGTTCCCTATTTGTCTACCTTACTATGACTGTGTGAACTCCCTGAAGTTAAGGGTTGTGTGTGATTCATTCCTGGTCCTCAGGTTCTGACATAGCACTTAATGCTTTATAAGTCTCAATAAATGTTTGCTGAAGAACCTTTAAATAAATAAATATTATTGCAGTTTCACAGTCCTGGTCTGGGACTATAAAACGTACTTAAGAGGTACAAGGTACCTCTTCTATGTAAACAATGCCAGTAGAGTTATAAAGCTTGCTGATTCGGAGTGAGTCTAGGCTTTGGTGAATGCACATTAGGCAGAAAATGAAGTCTTAGAGCAAGTAAACGTCTGCAATGTAGGAGACCTGAGTTCAATTTCTTGGTCAGAAGATCCCCTGGAGAAGGGAATAGCAACACACTCTACTATTCTTGTCTAGAGAATTCCAGGTCAAACCCCAGGATTTATGGTACTTTAATCTCCTTCAGGCTAGAGGAATGGGGAGAAATAGAGTAGAGAAGGGAAAGGGGAAAAAGAACAAGATACTCAGTGGCCATTCTGAAAGTAAAACACAATGCAGGAGATGAGGTAGCCAGCCAGTGCTGAGAGGACGTCCTGGCAGTATGAAGCCATGTGGCCATAGCAGAGAAGCAGGGTGCAGCCCTTCTGGAGCTCTGTGGGGACTGGCTCTAGTGAAGGGAACAATGCCCACTCAGGCTCATGGCCATAGCACTCGATATGCTGATGTCAAGAGAGCTGGTACTCCCTCTCTTACTGCCCCCTCACAATTTTTTCCCATAAATCTGTCCAGGGAGTGCTGTGGAACTCACACCAGAAGGAAAGCTGGGTCACAAGTAAGAGTTAGCAAGTGAGAATTCAGTTTCCATGAGTGCTTAGAAAACTTAACTTCCTCACACATGAAGAAGGTCAAGGATCTCAGACCTACATGTCTGTCTCTAAGAGCAGGCAGTTCACAGACACACGGAAACTGTGCATTTCCTAAGTATGTCTCAGAACTCACTACCTGTGCAAGCATCTTTACCTTCTAAGTGAGCGCTATGGCTGCACACCAAACACTCTTTCCCTCATGAGCAGCCAGGAGGCCATTGCAAAGACTCTATTAGGATAGAACTAGATGGTGGGTTGGGAGAACTCAAGCCTTCCCAACCCACAACTAACCTAATGGCATCCTCCTTTGTGAACAGCCCCAGGACAGGCCTGAGTGAAGATGGGAGGTGGGGACTTGAGGGAGGACAGGGTCTTGTCCCCAGAGGTCGGTCGTCCACAAACACTCCTCTCCCTGGGAATAGTACACACTGTGGATCCACTTTGTTGTTCAGTCACTAAGTCATGTAACTCTTTCTATCACATGCACTGCAGCATCCAGGCTTCCCTGTCTTTCACTATCTCCTGGATTTTGCTCAAACTCATGTCCATTGAGTTTGTGATACTGTCCCACCATCTCATTCTCTGTCACTCCCTTCTCCTCAAGCACACAATTTTTCCCAGCATCAGAGTCTTTTTCAATGAATTGACTCTTCGCATCAGGTGGCCAAAGTATTAGAGCTTCAGCTTCAGCATCAGTCCTTCCAATGAATATTTAGGGTTGATGTCCTTTAGGATTGACTGATTTGATCTCCTTGCTGTCCAAGAAACTCTGAAGAGTCTTGTCCAACACAATTTGAAAGCACCAATTCTTTGGCGCTCAGCCTTCTTTATAGTCCAACTCTCACATCCGAACATGACTACTGGAAGAACCATAGCTTTGACTCCTGACCTGCAAAGTGATGTCTCTGCTTTTTAATACACCATCTAGGTTTTCATAGCTTTTCTTCCAAGGAGCAAGTGTCTTTTAATTTCATGGCTGTCGTCACTGTCTACAGTGATTTTGGAGACCAAGAAAATAAAGTCTGTCACATTTCCACTTCATTATCTTCTATTTGCCATGAAGTGATGGGACCAGATGCCATGATCTTCATTTTTTTAATAGCTAGCTTTTTCACTCTCTTCTTTTACCTTCATTAAGAGGCTTTTAGTTCCTCTTCACTTTCTGCCATTATAGTGGTATCATTTGCATATCTGAGGTTGCTGATATTTCTCCTTGCAATCTTGATTCCAGCTTGTGATTCATCCATCCCTGTATTTTGAATGATGTACTCTGCATATAAATTAAATAATCTGGATACAATATAAAGCCTTGATATTACCTGATGTATTCCTTCCCCAATTTTGAGTCAGTCCATTGTTCCACGTCCAATTCTAACTTCTGCTACTTGACCTGCATACAGGCTTCTCAGGAGACAGGTAAGGTTGTCTGGTATTACCATCTCTTTCAGAATTTTCCACGGTTTGTTGTGATCCACACAGTCAAAGTGTGAATCCACTTAGGTCACCTGGTTTAGAATGTTGCTGCCAAATTCTTCTAGCAGAACACAGGTCAGATCCAGAGATCAAGAAGCTGCCAGTCCTACAGTGCAGACAATGCCCTGGATGTTGAGAGGGAAAGGAACCAAATGGGAGCATGGGGAAGAGTTAACTTCTGGCTTTCTCTCCCTCTATGGCCCACATGGTAGACCAAGAGGCAACGAGTTTGTATTTGGGACCCACATATCCCCGATGGTTTGACTTCAGGAAAATCATTTGGACTAGGAGCCTCTGTTTCCTCAGCTACAAAATAAGACCGAAGCTCCTTTCCCTAGGGCATTGTGAAATGAAGTGGTATGTGAGAAAATGCTTTGTAAACAGCTAAAGAAGTGTCCACATATGAAAATTATTTGCTTATAAACCCACAGTTTATTGTTACTGTACAAGAGGGCAAGTGAAGCTGTCTGAAGACCTGGCTATATGGAGCTGAAAAGAGGGCTTTTCCATGGGAGTGAGGGACCTAGGTAGGGGAGGCTCTCCTTGCTCGAGGGTCAGGTCAGGAGGAGAGGAAGGAAGATTTGATTAAACTATGTTTCTGGGATTGAAGAGACCTGGCTTGGGGAAACTCCACACTGCATGTGACAGGGACCCCTGACCCTCCTAGGCCCCTGTATACTGTGAGTTTCCTTAGTCTTGCCTTTTATTCTCCCAGATCTTTAGAGGGGACCAGGACTGACTCCTCAGGAGACCTTTGCTCAGGAAGCAGTTCTTTCTCATTCCCTGGCCTCCTGGATTCAGCCACCTCCCCAAGGCTTCTTGTTTGAACCATTGCCTTTCTAGGTGACTTTGAAGTGCATGGCACAGGAGTTAAAAGAGTTGGCTTTAGAATCAGTCTGCTTGACTTGAAGCCCATAACTGACACTTGCTAACTCTGTCATCTTGGGAATGCAGTCTGTCTGCTTTGAGCCTTGTTTCTTCCATTTGTAAAACGGTTGTAAGTATATTCCTTAATTCACAGAGTTGTTATAAGAAATAAATGGTGGTTTATATAGTAATTTGGGCTTCCCTGGTGGTTCAGAGGTTAAAGCGTCTGCCTGGAATACAGGAGACCCAGGTTCGATCCCTGGGTCAGGAATATCCCCTCGAGAAGGAAATGGCAACCCACTCCAGTACTCTTGCCTGGAGAATCCCATGGAGGGAGGAGCCTGGTAGGCTACAGTCCACGGGGTCGCAAAGGGTTGGACATGACTGAGTGACTTCACTTTCATTTTCACTTTCACTTTATATAGTAATACCTAACTTCTTAAGTGTCAGGCACTATGCTTGGCACTTCTTATTTTTCTCAAGTTAAAAATTAAAGAAATTGAAGCACAGAAAGATTGAGTCACTTGCCCAAGGTCACATAACTAACAAGTGGCAGAGCTGGATTCCAGTCTAAACCTAGTTTCAGAGCCCAAGATCTTGCCTGCTCTCCTGGTTTGATGAATACCCAGTGTTAAATAAATGATGGTTATTATTATTGCTCTTAACAATCACAATTATTTCTGAAAGAACAGAATTTCAGAGGAGCTAAGAACAGTGACAAAATTTTCATACCCATCAGAGATCTTGTGGAGGAATCCTTTCATTGTACAGAGGAGGAAATTGAACACTAATGAAAGGTTGTTGCTAAGCCCTGAAAGACGCTGGGATTCTTGGCCTCCAGAGGAGAGGGATTCAATCTAGGGCCAGTGACAAGTCTTGATCACTCAGAGCTTTTGTATAATAACGTTTTATTAAAGTATAAAAGAGATAGAGAAAGTTTCTGACATAGATATCAGAAGGTAGCAGAAAGAATGCCCCCCCGCTAGACTTTAGCCAGATGTTATATAACTACCGGCAGGCTGCTAACTAGACTGGCACAAGGCCCCTCACCCACAACATGCTTTTTGAGATACCATTGGAAAAATGTGAGTTGTCCCAGGCCATAAAATGATTGACATGAATATTGAAGAAAGCAATACATAGTCTCATTAACATAGCTTGAGAACATTTCCATGAGTTAAGTTCAGTTCAGTCACTCAGTGGTGTCCAACTCTTTGTGACCCCATCGACTGCAGCACGTCAGGCTTCTCTGTCCATCACCAACTCCCAGAGCTTGCTCAAACTCATGTCCATTGAGTTGGTGATGCCATCCAACAATCTCATCCTCTGTCGTCCACTTATTCCTTCTTCAATCTTTCCCAGCATTAGGGTCTTTTCCAATGAGTCAGTTCTTTGCATCAGGTGGCCAAAGTATTGGAGCTTCAGCTTCAGCATCAGTCCATCCAATGAATATTCAGGACTGATTTCCTTTAGGGTGGACTGCTGGGATATCCTTTCAGTCCAAGGGACTCTCAAGAGTCTTCTACAACACCACAGTTCAAAAGCATCAGTTCTTTGGCACTCAGCTTTCTTTATAGTCTGATTCTCATATCCATACATGAGTACTTAAAAAACCATAGCTTTGACTAGATGGAGCTTAGTAGGCAAAGCAACATCTCTGCTTTTTAATATACTGTCTAGAATGGTCATTGCTTTTCTTCCAAGGAGCAGGTATCTTTTAATTTCATGGCTGCAGTCACTATCTGCAGTGATTTTGGAGGCCCCCAAAATAAAGTCTTTCACTGTTTCCATGGTTGTCCTATCTATTTGCCATGAAATAATGGGAGCAGATGCCATGATCTTGTTTTTCTGAATGTTGAGCTGTAAGCCAACATTTTCACTCTCTTTTTTCACTTTCATCAAGAGGCTCTTTAATTCTTCTTCGCTTTCTATCATAAGGGTGGTGTCATCTGCATATCTGAGCTTACTGATATTTCTCCCAGTAATCTTGATTCCAGCTTGCGCTTCATCCAGCTGGCACGTTGCATGATGTACTCTGCCTAAAAGTTAAACTAACAGGGTAACAATATACATCCTTGACATACTCCTTTCCTGATTTGGAACCAGTCTGTTGTTCCATGTTCAGTTCTAACTGTTGCTTCCTGACCTGCATATAGATTTCTCAGGAGGCAGGTCAGGGGGTCTGGTATTCCCATCTCTTTCAGAATTTTCCAGTTTGTTGTGATCCACACAGTCAAAGGCTTTTGTGTAATCAATAAAGCAGGAGAAGATGTTTTTCTGGAACTTGTTTCTTTTCAATGATCCAGTGGATGTTGGCAATTTGATCTCTGGTTCCTTTGCCTTTTCTAAACACAGCTGGAACATCTGGACATTCATAGTTCAGGTACTGTTGAAACCTGGATTGGAGAATTTTTAGCATTACTTTGATAGCGTGTGAAAGAAAATGAAAGTGAAATCACTCAGTCGTGTCTGACTCTTTGAGAACCCGTGGACTGTAGCCCACCAGGCTCCTCCATCCATGGGATTCTCCAGGCAGGAATACTGGAGTGGGTTGCCATTTCCTTCTCCAAGGGATCTTCTCAACCCAGGGATCGAACCCAGGTCTCCTGCATTGCAGGCAGGCGCTTTAACCTCTGAGCCACCAGGGAAGCACAGCATATGAGATGAGTGCAATTATGTGGTATTTGTACATTCTTTGGCATTGTCTTTCTTTGGGATTAGAAAGAAAACTTACATTTTCCAGTCCTTTGGCCACTGCTGAGTTTTCCATGTTTGCTGGCATATTGAGTACAGCGCTTGCACAGCATCATCTTTTAGTATTTGAAATAACTCAACTGGAATTTCATCATCTCCACTGTCTTTGTTCATAGTGATGCTTCCTAAGGGCCACTTGACTTCACATCCCAGGATATCTGGCTCTAGGTAAGTGATCACACCATCGTGGTTATATGGGTCATGAAGATTTTTTTTTTTTTTTTGTATAGTTCTTATGTGTATTCTTGCCACCCCTTCTTAATATCTTCTGCTTCTGTCAGGTCCATACGATTTCAGTCCTTTATTGTGCTCATCTTTGCATGAAAATGTTCCCTTAATATCTCTAATTTTCTTGAAGAGATCTCTATTCTTTCCCATTCTATTGTTTTATTCTGTTTCTTTGCATTGATCACTGAGGAAGGCTTTCTTATTTCTCCTTGCTATTCTTTGGAGCTCTACATTCAATAGGATATATATTTCTTTTTCTGCTTTGCTTTTTGCTTCTCTTCTTTCTCAGCTATTTGTAAAGCATCTTCAGACAGCCATTTTGCCTTTTAGCATTTTCTTTTTCTTGGGAATGGTCGTGATCACTGCCTCCTGTACAATGTCACAAACTCTGTCCATAGTTCTTCAGGCACTCTATCAGATCTAATCCCTTGAATCTATTTTCCACTTCCACTGTATAATCGTAATGGATTTGATTTAGGTCATATCTGAATGGCCTAGTGGTTTTCCCTTGCCAATTTAGGTCTGAATTTGGCAATAAGGAGTTCATGATCTGAGCCACAGTCAGCTCCTAGTCTTGATTTTGCTGACTGTATAGATCTTCTCCACATTTGGCTGCAAGGAATATAATCAATCTGATTCTGGTGTTGACCATCTGGTGATGTCCATGTGCAGACTCTCTTCAGTGACCTTTTACTTAAAGGAATATCCATTTTGTTGCAACTGATGGAATTTCATTCTTTTTAATGGTTGAGTAATAATTTTATTGAAGATATATAAGCCTGTGTTTCTGCAAATAAAGTACCCTTGTTTCACTCAAGAGTTGGATCCCCTGCATCCTTCTTATCAACTCCAGTCCTCAGGTCCCAGTCTATGAAGATTGTGACAATTGGCCCCCAAACAGGGACCTGGTGAACTCCCTTGGCAAGTGGACAGAGTGACTGTTAGGACCTACGGAGGTCAGTAAGTGCGGGGTTATGGGACAAATGGCTGGAAAGCCCCACCACTTTTCTAGTTTACTTCATCATTTATTTAACATTCAAGGGCTTTCGGTTTTGCATCAGTGGATAGAGGCATGTCTCCAAACAGTGGTTGAATATAATCTCTGGTTCCCTGATGAAGGCAG
The DNA here is from genome assembly GCF_001704415.2 of Capra hircus. Lineage (NCBI taxonomy): Eukaryota > Metazoa > Chordata > Mammalia > Artiodactyla > Bovidae > Capra > Capra hircus. The sequence goes on along the minus strand of NW_017189529.1, from coordinate 15,652 downwards.
ATTCGATTTAGAAATTTGGAATTGGGTTAAAGAAAATGTTGAACGAGCCACAAGACGGGAAGAAAATATTCCAATAGATTTCTGGCCCTTGTGGGCCCTCACTAAAGCCGTGATCTTGTCATTTCAAGGCAATTTTTGCCCTCCTGATATTCGTCAACAAGCTGAACGCTCATTATATGAATATGAATTAGATGATGAGACTTTACAAAAGGCCCAATTAAAGCAACATAAAATGTTTCAGAACTTTCCCACCATCCCTGCTCCGGCTGTCCCAAGCACTCCTCCTTCTCTTGTAACAGGAACAAAACCAAAGGTCCCTCAATTTGAGGACAAGATGAATCTGATGACAATTCTTCTGATGCTCTCTATGACACTAAAGCCAACAATACTTTTTTTGATGACAATGATAAGCCCCTAACATGCACTCATATTTATTAAAACAGACGATCCACTCATTCTCCTTCATGACAAAGGCTTTCTGATTTACTGGATTTGCAATCTTGAGTCTCTGAGGGCAATGATGTTTTTGCCTTTCCTGTGTTAAGAAATGTTAATGCTCAAGGGCAACTAATACCTCAATATGAAGGCACTGATTTTTCTCACATGAAACAAATGGAAAAGGCTGTAACTATGTATGGCCCTCATTCACCTTTTACTAAAGAACTTCTAAACACTATGGCATCTTCTATTGGAAATTTTATTTCTTATGATTGGCGAATTTTGATAAAAGCTCTTCTTAAACCAGGAGAATATCTTCAGTGGATAATGTGGTTTCATGATGTGGCCTGAGATCATGCAAATTCTAATGCTCAATTTGGCTCTCCCCAAAACCAAATTACTTTTGAAATGTTAACCTGTACAGGGCAATTTGATTCGGTGGAAGCTCAGATACAATGTCCTCCTTTGTTGCATGAGCAATTGAAAGAAGTTGCCCTTAAAGCTTGGGATCAAATTATTCCTCAAAGGGAACCTAAAGGTAGCTACACAAAGATATTACAAGGACCAAATGAAGCCTATGCTGATTTTTTAGCTAGACTGGGAGTTGCTGTCTCCCATAGTATTGTCGGAGAGGAGGCCAGAGTGCAATTAGAAAAACTGCTTGCATATGAAAATGTGAATCAGGAATGTCAGAGAGCCATAGCTCAGATTTGTGAGACCTGGAATGTTATTGATTATTTGAAGGCTTGTGCAACTTAGTATCACAAACTCAGAAAATGCAAATGTTAGCTGAAGCAATGACTACTGACTTTAAGAAGGGGAATGAAAGATGTTTTGTTTGTGGGGATAGGAGCCATTTAAAAAAGGATTGCCCTAAAAAGTCACAGAAAAAACTACTAAAAAACCTCCAAGAGTCTGCCCTCGATGTCATAAAGGGGTACATTGGGCTAAAGAATGTTGATCTAAATATGATGTTGAGGGAATCCTATTTTGGGAAACTCAAAGATGGGGATTCCCCAGGTCCCCATCAACAAAAACCAGGGACAAACTCCATCTTTTCCCTCAAACCTTCAACATCCGGCAGTGCTGTCATCGATATACTAGCCCTGAATGATTTTCTTCTTTTTCCTCAAGCAGTCCCTTCCAGAATACCTACCAGACTTTATGGACCCTTACCCCCACAAACCTTCAGCCTTATACTTGGCTGATCTAGTCTGACTTCTAAGGGAATTACTATTCATCCTGGAATAATTGATTCAGATTATAAAGGAGAAATTCAAATTATGATGTCATCTCAGATACTATGGCAATTCAAAAAGGGGGAAAAAATTGCCCAATTTCTTTTTTACCTTACATTTCTATTAACTCCTCTAATGATATACAGACAAGTGGATTTGGTAATACAGATCAAAAGCAATCCTTATGGACATCAATATTATCTGAATATGCATGAGCAAATATAAATATCAAAAGTAATGGCAAAAGATTTTCTGGTCTTCTTAATACTAGAGCTGATATTACCATTATTTCCAAATATTTATGGCCCAAATCATGGCCTTTACAAAGAATTTCTTGCCAAATTGCAGGAGTATCTCAAACCAAAGTACAAGAGGTTTATCAAAATGTCCAATATATCCATGTGAGGGACCAGAAGGCCAGCCTGCAACATTACAATCTTATGTGATAGATGCACCTCTTCATTTAATAGGAAGAGATTTACTTATGCAATGGCAAATTCAAATATATATATTCCACATTTTTCCTAGGGGCCACTGCTCATTTAATAAACAATACGATTATTAAAATAACTTGGAAAAATGATGAGTCTATTTAGACAGAGCAGTGGCCACTTAAAAAGAGGAATTAGAGGCATGGAAAAAGCAAGAGAGTTCCAGAAAAGCATCTATTTCTGCTTTATTGACTATGCAAAAGCCTTTGACTGTGTGGATCACAATAAACTGTGGAAAATTCTGGGAGAGATGAGAATACCAACCACCTCACCTGCCTCTTGAGAAATCTGTATGCAGGTCAGGAAGCAACAGTTAGAACTGGACATGGAACAACAGACTGGTTCCAAACAGGAAAAGGAGTATGTCAAGGCTGTATATTGTCACCCTACTTATTTAACATATATGCAGAGTACATCATGAAAAACGCTGGACTGGAAGAAACACAAACTGGTGATGTCCATGTGCAGAGTCTTCTCTTGTGTTGTTGGAAGAGGGTGTTTGCTATGACCAGTGCATTTTCTTGGTAAAACTCTATTAGTTTTTGCCCTACTTCATTCCACATTCCAAGGCCAAATTTGCCTGTTACTCCAGGTATTTCTTTACTTAGTACTTTTTCATTCCAGTCCCCTATAATGAAAAGGACATCTTTTGGGGGCATTAGTTCTAAAAGGTCTTGTAGGTCTTCATAGAACCATTCAACTTCAGCTTCTTCAGCATTACTGGTTGGGGCATAGACTTGGATTACTGTGATATTGAATGGTTTGCCTTGGAAATGAACAGAGATCATTCTGTCATTTTTAAGATTGCATCCAAGTACTGCATTTCAGACTCTTTTGTTGACCATGATGGCTAATCCATTTCTTCTGAGGGATTCCTGCCCACAGTAGTAGATATAATGGACATCTGAGTTAAATTCACCCATTCCAGTCCATTTTAGTTCGCTGATTCCTAGAATGTCAACGTTCACTCTTGCCCTCTCTTGTTTGACCACTTCCAATTTGCCTTGATTCATGGACCTGACATTCCAGTTTCCTATGCAATATTGCTCTTTACAGCATCACACCTTGCATCTATCACCAGTCATATCGATAGCTGGGTATTGTTTTTGCTTTGGCTCCCTCCCTTCATTCTTTCTAGAGTTATTTCTCCACTGATCTCCAGTAGCATATTGGGCACCTACTGGCCTGGGGAGTTCCTCTTTCAGTATTCTATCATTTTTCCTTTTCATACTGTTCATGGGGTTCTCAAGGCAAGAATACTAAAGTGGTTTGCCATTCCCTTCTCCAGTGGACCACATTCTGTCAGACCTCTCCACCATGACCTGCCCATCTTGCGTTACCCCATGGGCATGGCTTAGTTTCATTGAGTTAGACAAGGCTGTGGTCCTAGTGTGATTAGATTGGCTAGTTTTCTGTGATTATGGTTTCAGTGTGTCTGCCCTCTGATGCCCTCTTGCAACACCTACTGTCTTACTTGGGTTTCTCTTACCTTGGGCATGGGGTATCTCTTCACGGCTGCTCCAGCAAAGTGCAGCCACTGCTCCTTACATTGGATGAGGGGTGTCTCCTCACTGCCACCCTTCCTGACCTTCAACGTGGGATGGCTCCTCTATGCCCTCCTGTGCCCAGGCAGCCACTGCTCCTTGGACGTGGGGTTGATCCTCCTGGCCACTGCCCCTGGCCTCGGGCATGGGGTGGCTCCTCTTGGCTGCCACTCCTGACCTCGGACGTGGGGTAGCTCCTCTCAGCCATTCCTGCACCGTCGCAGCCTGGCACTCTCAGCTTCTGCCCCTGACCTCGGACATGGGGTAGCTCCTCTCGGTGGCGCTTAGTGAGCCGGCCGGTGTCAGCCACATAAGGATTATATAACAACACTGTATCCTGCTTGAGGACAGTTTCTCCTTCCTGAAAACCTTCTGACTAGTCCTGATATCTTAGAATGTATATTATGGGAGTGGGTTGGTAGGATCTTCCTATTGTTAAGTTCTAATCTTATTATCCTAAAATGTAAATTGTGGGAGTGGTTCTGATAAAAGTTTTACAACCTTGAGACATTCTTTTGACTTATTGTAATAGCTAATTTAAAAAGTATCTAATTCCCTTGCTAAAGACTAGTGAGTGGGGCACTCTCCATCCCCCTTCTGATGTCTATGTCAGAAGTTTTCTCTGTCCCTTTTCATACTTTAATAAAACTCTGCTATACAAAAGCTCTTGAGTGATCAAGCCTGGTCCCTGGGCCCGAGACCAGGGACCTTCTTCAGAGATCAAAAATCTGACATCATTCACCGTAAGCTATCAAGATCCCACAAGCCATATAGTGTGGCCAAAGAACAAAAACAAAAAGCAGCAGTGCTAATAAATCCTGACCTTTGATCAAGTTATTCATGGAAAGAACTGAGCAGCTTAGATTCTACTGTAAGTACTAAGGGCAAATGCAAGTCTGTTTTCAAGGTGTTAAGGCTAGAGTGAGGATAGCTCTTTAGGATATCAAAATGCAGGCAAGGAGAGTAGAAGAGACAGACAGCATACTTTCCAGCAATCATACTTTCCAGAGAAAGCCCCAAACTTCCCTAAAGAAAATTCCCCATCCCAGAAAAGAAAGCTTTCTTCCAAAAGTCCTGGCAAGAGCTTATGATGTGAGACCATTAATCAGACTTTTTCAAGGGAAGAACTTTATTTCAGTAGAAGTTTGGGTAGAGTGTTGAGGATTCCTGGGAAATGATGGTGCCCTGAGGAAATGTAAATCGCAGAATGGCACAGTGGATTTGCTACCTCTTTTCTCCTGTTACCCCATTCACCTCTCCTACCCCACCTCCTCCTACTCAAGGATAATGTCTCAAGAGAAGCCAAGACAATCTTACAGATGCCTTTTCCTGCCTCCAGCTCCCAATTCCTTATTAGGATCTCTTTGCCTTTGGAGATGATTTTCCTGATGAAGAGTATGTTCTGAGGAGGTTCGTTCAAGTCCACTTCATGCTGAAGGCTTTGGGCTTGATATGTTCAGAATCATATGTCCATGCTCTCATTATCAAGTTCCTGACTGCATCTTGGGCCAAGCACTCAGAGATAATAGACCTCAGACTGAGGTAGAAGGGAGTCTGGATCATCCCACTGGGTTTTTGGAAGACCTGAAACCATTTCACCTCATTTGCACAAATGCGTGTATCCAGCCCATCCTACTGTACTGAGTCTTGGTTACCTATCCAAGAAAATAAATATATCACTTAAAAAAAAAACTATAATAAACAGAAACCTCAAGTAAATGGAGTCAGGAGAACAGAAGAGGGAATTCTCACACCCTATGACATAACAGAGCCCAACAGGAAGAAGAAAGACTCTCTCTCCTTGCCCAGAAAGAATTCAGCCAATGAGAGCCAGTCACAACCCAGCCAATGAAAAACGATGGACTGTTTGTTTACTACAGCCCTCCCAATTTCTTTTCTACCTCTATAAAAGAGTTCTCACCTTTTTTTTTTTTTGCTGTAGACTTGCATGTGGCTTACTACGGCTGTAGATCCCAAGTTGTAATTCTTTGCTTACCTGGAATAAACTTTTTTGCCAGAGAAATAACTGGCAGTCTATTTGTTTTGAATCAACATATTTGTCACAGGTCTGTTTGCAAGGATTGAGCAATATGTGTAAAGCACCCAACACAATGCCTGGCATAGTATATACTGGTGGTGACTTTTTAAACTAGAGTGACAATCTGATTGGCCCAAGACTTTTCTGGTTTTAGCACTGAAAATCTCACACTGTGGGAAACTCCCTGAATTCTGGTTGTCTGCAAGTTGGTCACCCTATTTCCAATCCTCTCTTCTCAGCACTCCAAAGGAACGTACAGTCTAACCATCTAACATTTCCATTTGTTTGACTCACAAACCAATCTACTTCTGTATTTCTCTAATCAAAATTCTAAAATTTTGTAAAAAAGAATACACAGATTGAACAAATTCCAATGTGCTTCTAATGTCCATTCCTCCTAATAACTCTGTGTTCTAGGACAGTGCTTCTTAACTAAGGTGATTTTATCCACAGGGGATATTTGGCATGTCTTCTGGCATTTCATGTTGTCATAACCTGAGAGGAGAAGAATGCAAACTGGCATCTAGTGGGTGAAGGCCAGGGATGCTGCTAAACACTCCACAATGCACAACTCCAACAATAAATTAAAAAGGATTCCCTGATAACTCCATTGGTAAAGAATTTGCCTGCAATGCAGGAGACCCTGGTTCTATTCCTGGGTCTGGAAAATCCACTGGAGAAGGGATAGGCTACCTACTTTAGCATTCTTGGACTTCCCTTGTGGCTCAGCTGGTAAAGAATCTGCCTGCAATGTGGGAGACCTGGGTTCGATCCCTGGGTTGGGAAGATCCCCTGGAGAAGGGAAAGACTACCCCCTCCAGTATTCTGGCCTAGAGAATTTCATGGACTGTATAGTCCATGGGGTCATAAAGAGTCAAACATGACAAACAATAAATTATTATTTTGGTCAAAATGTTAATGATGCTGAGGTTGAGAAACCCTGATCTAGTGAATATTATTATCTCAATAGTGCTATAAATGAAGTCTCTGAGGCTGAGTAAGAGAAGTAGCTCAAGGTCAAAATGTTGCGAATTGGTACATATAGTATCAAAACCCAGACTGGTTGACTCTGAACTCATTTGTTTTGTTACAATATTGCAACAATTCTAAGAAATATTTTGTTTCTCACCTCATTTGGGTTTATTGCATCCTTGGCATGAGAAGACACAACCCTTGTTGGAGATGAGAAGACAGAGTCTCCAAAACTCAGATTGTTAGCTTTTCAATCAAGTTTAGCTTGTACCCTGCAGCCTGCCCCTTTCTTCCCTCCCCTCACCCCCACCCCCCTACTCAGCATAGAATATGATGGCAGTGAGGATTTGATCACTGGCTGGGGCCCCTGAGAGGCCTGCTGCTACTGCTGCTAAGTTGCTTCAGTCATGTCCAACTCTGTGTGACTGCATAGACTGTAGCCCACCAGGCTCCCCTATCCCTGGGATTCTCCAGGCAAGAACAGTGGAGTGGGTTGCCATTTCCTTCTCCAATGCACGAAAGTGAAAAGTGAAAGTGAAGTCGCTTAGTGGTGTCCGACTCTCAGCGACCACATGGACTGCAGCCTACCAGGCTCCGCCGTCCATGGGATTTTCCAGGCAAGAGCCCTGGAGTGGGTCTCCAGTTCCTTCTCCACCTGAGAGGCCTACATGTGAGTAAACGCTGGTGACCAAGGTCGTGGTGCAGAGGTAAGACTGAAAAGTCCATCCTTGCCACAATCGTAATCAGTTATGGGAAAGCAGCAAACCCATCCTTCCAGTCTCTTAGCATGCTCAAGAAAACCTCCAGTCAATGATTCCAAAACCAGTTCTCAAGAAAGGCCACACTTTGCACTATTGAGCTTATAGATGTGGCTTATCGATCTAATCTAGCCCAAATCTCTCATTTTATAGAGAGAAAAAAAAAAAATGAAGTCCTTAGAAAAGTCTGGCTCACTATTTTGAAGGGGAAGATAGGAATATTAGGGTGCCCTGCCACCTAGTGTAGAGTTTATGTTACTACATTCTCTGGAATCAGGCTTGCAGGCCAAGCAGGCCCTTCTGCTTTAGTGCTAAGTATATGCCAATATAATACGTCTCACCTTTGTGTCCTTAATTCTCACCCAGTAGGCTCTCTTAATAAACTGGAATTTGAGGATCCTGAGGTAGATGTTAGGGTGTAGAGATGGAGGAATACTAGAAATGAAGGGGTCTGTAGATCTTTCTCCTGTCCTTTTTGACATTTCTTTTACACTGTGGTCCTGGACTGCTGACTCTCTTTTATCTCAATCCTATCTCCTGGCCTCAGTATCTAGTTCTCACTCTCATAGTGCCCTTAACCTTGGTCAATTTGTCTTTTTTAAAGCTTCTAAATATCAAAACAAAGAATTAACCTTAAATATAACATTTTCTATGCTGTAGCTAGCCAGTACACATATGTCTATTACCTGCCAGGCCCCAACAAGCATCTGAATTTGGGACTTCATGTCACTCTACTCTGAGCCTTTATTCCCTAAGTCGCTCAGTCAAATTGAGTATTCCAGCCATGTATTTCTTTCTCACAGAGAAAACACCTAGTTTTCTCTATACTAGTAGTTCTTGAAAGATGGTCTCTAAATCAACAATATCACCACTATTTGGGACTTAGTTAGAAGTGAAAAAAAAGGGCCCCACCCCAGATCTACAGAATCAGTCTCTGAAGTTGAAGCCCAATTATCTTGGTTTTAATCAGCAGCCCAAATAATTCTGCTATGTGCTGAACTATGAGAACTTTTGCCCAGTACCCCTAGGTTAGTCTTACAAAGCAGCAGAATGGTATCATTTTAGGGGTACAAAGAAGTACGGCCACTTAGATCAGTTAAGCTTTGCACAACTCCAGAGGCTACCTGTTATATAGACGTGAATGGTGCCATACAGAGTTGTACGGTGCAGACCTGATAGTAAGGATGCTATTCCTCTTCCTGCCACTGAAAGAAGTTAACAAATGAAAAGCCAAGAACAGAACACCACATCTATTAGTCCTCAGAGTGATGTTCTAAGCTGGTTCATAGAGGCTACAGCCAATTGTGTACATCTCTTTCCAGTTCTACACTTAGTGACTTTACATTGGTAGCTTGAAATAGGCTATGATGAAAGTATTTAAACCACAGAAATCAGCAAACAGCACAATTCAGGGTTAAACATTTTTTTAAAGATCACCTTTACCTCTCCTAGCAGGGCCTCCAGGTATAGTCATGTGAGTCTTGTACCACAATGCTACCTCTCTAGCAAATCTATACAAGAATATTATTGTATCATAGTTTTTAGCTGCAAAATGTTGGTAACAAACTGAATGCCCAGATATAGGGAATGGTTGAAGAAATTACAGTCTATTCTCAACAGAGAATATTATGCAACAATTAAAAAGACATATTTGTAGCTGTACCAGATGACTTGAGGAGGCTTTAATGAGTTATTGTTGAAGGCAATATGTAGAAAAGTCTTTATGACATAGTCCTGTTTTGGAAAACAAATGATATTTGGTTATGTGCAGGGAAAGACATACAATAGCATATCAACATGGATTATGGGAATGATAGGAAGAATTCTCATGAAAAAGACTGTTCCAAATATCCCCAATATTTATATGCTCAGATTTACATAGCTAATGACAGTTTATATATTCCATAAATATAAGCATATTTAGAAGAACATAATTAAAACAATATAAAATTGGGAGGTGGTGAGGTGATAGTGGGACTTTCCAGGTGGCTCTAGTGGTAAAGAATCCATCAATGCAGGAAACAAAAGAGATCTTGTTCAATCCGTAGGCTGGGAAGATCCCTTGGAGAAGGGCATGACAACCTACTCCAGTATTCTTGCCTGGAAAATCCCATGGACAGAAGAGCTTGGGAGACTACAGTCCATAGGGTTGCAAAGAGGTGGACATGACTGAAGTGACATAGCACACATGTAGGAGGTGATACCAGGCAGGGCATAGTGTAAAGAATCCATCTGGTGTCACATTCCCCTAAATGGAGCAGTCACCTAACCCTGGTCAGTAGAGGATCAGGATTTGACAATTCTTGTGCTTGATGCCTAACCCCTAAGCTCTGGTTTTCCAACGTAATATATAGTTCAACTGCTGAGCAACATACAGAACAGACGGGTCGTTTAACAGATGTAAAATGAGACAAAGTGATCAACTAGAAACCAGCTATGATATTTTGACTCTAACAGTACAAGCCCAACGCAGACAGGTACTTTTTTCACTTCACTCACTCCTCATACTTTTTCTATGCCCGTAGGATGTCAGAAATTCTTCCACCAGGGTAACTAAAGAAACTTGTGTATGGAGCTTTGGAGCAACTTTCATTCTACTTTCCCTATAATAACTGTACAGCTATGTTTCAGACCCTTAGAATAGGTTCTTTTTATCATATATGTGTGGTAAAATTCATTTTAAAACTATTTAAGAAATTTGCAAAGACAGACAAAAGTAACTTTAATAATTATCAATGTATAATCAATCTTCTTGCATCTATACCCTCAACTTTTATCCATCTCTCTTATAATTTTTCACAGCTTTATTGGGGTATAATTTTCATAGAATAAATTGCAAATATTTAAATTGCAAAATCTGATGAGTTTTGGTATATGTATACATTCATGGCCACAATAAATATAATGAACATGTTAATGAGCCCCAAAGTGGGATTAGTGGTTTTTTAACTGCAGGTTGCAACCCAATAGTCACTAGTGGAATCACTTCTGGGATGATCCATGAGAGACAATTCTGGATAGCCCTGGGGCCACATTTCCTTTCCCTTTGTCAGTAGCTTAGCTGAGAGCTGGCTGTGTTGTACTGAGCCAGTTGCAGAAGAGAAGGCCTTTGTTAGTGTCAGCATTCCTGACACACTAGGCTTTTCTGAAGGGGTTCTCAGTATGCTGACCTTGATCCTGGGCATGCACACTCCCTAGGATTGTTCCCAATCTGGGAGATGGTTGATACATTTCTTGTTACTTAGAGAAACTAGGTATCACCTTAGCCCCCTTTCCCAGTGTGGAGGCAGAGCTTGTGTTCTTTGGGACTGCCCACAGTGACACATTCAACATACAGTCCAAGCAGATCCTTCTTTTTTGGAACTTCAACATTGGGGTACACAGAACATCCGTGACTCTGCCATGGAAAAAGGAGAGTTCAGGAGACTGTGTGTGTGCTCTACTACTTCTTGGCTTGCTTGTAAGTTTTCCCCCAATAAACCCCTTGTTGGTCTGTATCCTACAACGTATGGAAAGCTAGTTCTCCAAATATTACCTACATAACCTATTGATAAGACCAAACTGAGTTTATTGCTTACTGGGGTGAAGGAGGACAATGATTCTGCAAAGTTTCAGTGGAGGTGTCTCAAAGGGAAGGAAGGCAAGGTTAGAACTAAAGAACTGAAAGTTTAGATTGAAGTAGGTCTTTCAATACAGAGATTTGATTAGAATTAGGTAAGGTTTATAATATAATAACCAAAGATTGGTAGAAATAGGAAGAAAAGGATTTTTGAGGTGAAGGATTTAAAGAATCGTAGGGCATTTCAAAATCTGCTGTTGTATTCCATTAGGGAATTCATTGTTGGGATTTTCAGGATGTTCCTGTAATGAACCATTTGCCGAGGCAGAGGGGAGTCCCAGAAAAATAAAGTTATGCTAATGAAGACAGTAGACTAGCAAGATCATGTACAGACAGTAAGGTGTGGTTTTAGTTCTCAATGTTGACAGACTAAGTATGGGAATAAAAGGTTTTGGTTCTCAGGTATTTGTGGTGTATGCTTATGACCCCTTTATATGACAGTGATGACCAGCATTTTTCAAAACATGAGACTAAATAAACTACAGTTGAATTGTATCTAGTAAGGATGAGAATTGCTTTGCAGAAATTTTGTATCAGTTATACATGTGTATGTGTGAAATGAGTCATGAAATGAAATGTGTCTCTTACAATAGGTCTGGGTCCAGAAATATTAGAAAGCTACTATCTTAGAGAAATCCCTGAAAGGGGTGATCCCTTCTGTCAGCCAGTTTGCATTGCTCCCATTTAACTTTTCATGCTAATAATAGAAGAGCATCTATTTTTACTAGGGAGAAATACATCATCTAAAAATTGGATCAGAGGCCCTGTCAAGGCAGATTAAAATCTGAGTGGGAAATCTGAATCTATAAGGCTGCCCACCATTTTGGCAGAGAGCTTAAAGAAGCCAAGTTGCTACTGCAGTACAAAGATGGAGGCTAGATACAAATAACAGCTTCCTATGAGATTTGTTGCTTCCCAGGTGGCGACAGTGATAAAGAACTCTCCTGCCAATGCAGGAGATAAAAGAGATGTGGGTTCAATCCTTGGGTTAGGAAGATCCCCTGGAGGAGGGCATACAACCCATTCCAGTATTCTTGCCTAGAGAATCGCAACAGATAGAGGAGCCTGGTGGGCTACAGTCCATAGGGTTGCAAAGAGTCGGCCATGACTGAAGTGATTTAGCATTGTGAGAATTGTTAGGGTTTAAAACCAATCCTTAAACAGGTATAGGCTCCCATTTGACTGAGATACAATCTATATAATCAGATGACTGGATAAGATTAACTATGGGGGTTCCCTTCAGTGGAAAGATATTATGATTCTAGAGAGAGTCTTGCAATAGAAGCAGGCAGTTAACCTGAGATGTTTTCTCTGGTTACTTCCCAGCACCTGATTCTGAGTATTATTGGATACAACAATAAATGTAACACAGTTAGTCAATGAAGGGCTGCCATTCTCAAGTGAGTTATCTACTTCTCTGAGGAAATACTACTACTTTATGGTTTTAGAAGACTGGAAATTTTGGAAGGGACATTAGCCCCCCTTCATACCCTGCCCTGAAATTCATCAGAAGTTTCCAGTCCATTGGATAAGGCACTATTATTTCCATTTAAAAGGCATATTTTCTTTGCGTCAGAAGTTTAACCTTTCAATTTGTTTGTCCAACTTATTAAAAAAAGGCTTGGGTTAAAAACAACATTTGAGAAAAACTACAATACCTTAGTAGCAGTTGATGTGGTTTATTCAGGAATTCATTCAACAAACAAGGATTAGGCTGATTGAAGTACTGGATTTCCCCACTTCTGAAGCTTTCGTGGTCTGAAGCAGATCCATAAATAGGTAAATTATAGCCCATGTCCGATTTTATGGGAAGCCTGGGCTTCAGAGCCATATATACCTGGGAAGGAATTGCATTCCCTGCTTTCTTTTTCATTTTTTTTAAATTAGAGAATAATTACTTTACAGATTTTGTTGTGTTCTTCCAAATATCAACACGAATCAGCAACAGGTATACACATGCGCCCTCCCTCTTGAACCTCCCTCCCATCTCCCCCCCCCACCCATCCCACTCCTCTAGGTTGTTACAGAGTCCCTGTTTGGGTTCCCTGAGTGATATAGCAAATTCCCATTGGCTATCTATTTTACATATGGTGATGTAAGCATATGAATGCAGAATTCCAAAGAATAGCAAGAAGAGATAAGAAAGACTTCCTCAGTGATCAATGCAAAGAAATTGAGGAAAACAACAGAATGGAAAAGACTAGAGATCTCTTCAAGAAAATTAGAGATACCAAGGGAATATTTCATGAAAAGATGGGCTTGATAAAGGACAGAAATGGTATGGACCTAACAGAAGCAGAAGATATTAAGAAGAGGTGGCAAGAATACACAGAAGAAATGTACAAAAAAAGATCTTCATGACCCAGATAATCACGATGGTATGATCACTCACCTAGAGCCAGACATCCTGGAATGTGAAGTCAAGTGAGCCTTAGAAAGCATCACTATGAACAAAGCTAGTGGAGGTGATGGAATTCCAGTTGACCTCTTTCAAATCCTGAAAGATGATGCTGTGAAAGTGCTGCACTCAATATGACACCAAATTTGGAAAACTCAGCAGTGGCCACAGGACTGGAAAAGTCAGTTTTCATTCCAATCCCAAAGAAAGTCAATGCCAAAGAATGCTTAACTACAGCACAATTGCACTCATCTCACACGCTAGTAAAGTAATGCTCAAAATTCTCCAAGCCAGGCTTCTGCAATATGTGAACCCTGAACTTCCAGAGGCTCAAGATGGGTTTAGAAAAGGCAGAGGAACCAGAGATCAAACTGCCAACATCCGCTGGATCATGGAAAAAGCAAGAGTTCCAAAAACACGTCTATTTCTGCTTTATTTACTATGCCAAAGCCTTTGACTGTGTAGATCACAATAAATGGTGGAAAATTCTGAAAGAGATGGGAATACCAGACCACCTGACCTGCCTCTTGAGAAATCTGTATGCAGATCAGGAAGCAACAGTTAGAACTGGATATGGAACAACAGACTGGTTCCAAATAGGAAAAGGAGTACGTCAAGGCTGTATATTGTCACCCTGCTTTTTTAAACTTATATGCAGTGTACATCATGAAAAACGTTGGGCTGGAAGAAGCACAAGCTGGCATCAAGATTGCCAGGGGAAATATTAATAACGTCAGATATGCAGATGACACCACCCTTATGGTAGAAAGTGAAGAGGAACTAAAAAGCCTCTTGATGAGAGTGAAAGAGGAGAGCGAAAAAGTTGGCTTAAAGCTCAACATTCAGAAAACGAAGATCATGGCATCTGGCCCCATCACTTCATGGGAAATAGATGGGGAAACAGTGGAAACAGTGGCAGACTTTATCTTTTGGGGCTCCAAAATCACTGAAGATGGTGACTGCAGCCATGAAATTAAAAGACACTTACTCCTTGGAAGAAATGTTATGACCAACTTAGATAGCATATTGAAAAGCAGAGACATTTCTTTGCAAACAAAGGTCTGTCTAGTCAAGGCTATGGTTTTTCCTGTGGTCGTGTATGGATATGAGAGTTGGACTGTGAAGAAAGCTGAGCGCCAAAGAATTGATGCTTTTGAACTGAGGTGTTAGAGAAGACTCTTGAGAGTCCCTTGGACTGCAAGGAGATCCAACCAGTCCATTCTGAAGGAGATCAGCCCTGGGATTTCCTTGGAAGGAATGATGCTAAAGCTGAAACTCCAGTACTTTGGCCACCTCTTGCAAAGGGTTGACTCTTTGGAAAAGACTCTGATGCTGGGAGGGATTGGGGGCGACAGAGGATGAGATGGCTGGATGGCATCACCTATTCGATGGACGTGAATCTGAGTGAACTCTGGGAGATGGTGATGGACAGGGAGGCCTGGTGTGCTGCAATTCATGGGGTCACAAAGAGTCTGACATGACTGAGTGACTAATCTGAATTGAACTGAACTGATGTAAGTTTCCATGTTGCTCTCTTTATACGTCTCACCTTCTCCTTCCTCCCCCTCTCCCACCCTGGTTCCATAGCCTACATTCCTCTTTAAAAATATTTATTTATTTTTTAATTGAAGGATAATTGCTTTACAGAATTTTGTTGTTTGCTGTCAAGCCTCAGTATGAATCATCCATAGGTATACATATCCGCTCCCTTTTGAACCTCTCTCCCATCTCCTTCCCCCTCTAGGTTGATACAGAGCCCCTCTTTGAGTTTCCTGAGACATCCAGCAAATTCCCATTGGGCATCTATTTTACATATGGTAATGCAAGTTTCCATGTTACTTTCTCCATATATCTCACCCTCTCCTTCCTCCCCTCCCCCATCCCATGTCCATAACCTGCTTTCTTAATGGTACCACCTTAAGCTATGCAGCTGAGTTTTGGTTTTCTTATCTGCAAACTGATTAGAATAAAACCAACTTCATAGAACTGTGAGGACTATGTGAAAGATAAAAAGAAAAGGGCAATTAAGGGGATGATTTTATTCAGGCTATATAGACATAAGATGAAGGCTTAAAGAAAAGAAAGTAAATTTAGAGTTTTATAGAGGCAAGTAAACAAAGATCACCACAAGTCTGAAATCATGAGGAAGTTAAAAG
>NW_017189528.1:0-88542 GCF_001704415.2 Capra hircus | reverse complement strand
TTTTTTTTCCCCCCTTTTTTTTTTCCCCACCAACCTAGACTATAATTTCCTCCACTATGAATGGAAAAGAAAGTCAAGTAGAAGACCTGGCAGGAAGGAGGAGTAAAAGTATTTGGGGGGTAATTTATTTTCATTTTAAAAAATAGCAAAGGAGTACATGTCAGAGATAAGAAGAAGTCTGAGACCTCTGGAGAGATTGGTGCAAGGTGGAAAGATATTTAAATCATCATCACCTAAGAGAGGGATTATAAAAAGAGGATTTTAGAGCTAGAAACACTCATATTTATATATAATCTAGTTTTCCTTAATCCTCCCCAGCTACAACACAGGTGACCTGAGTCTAGAGAAGATAAGTAATTTGATCTTGGTCAGTCAGTTAATAGCAGAAAGGAAGCTAGAGTTCAGTTAGAGAGTGTTTTAGGAGAAGGGATTTGTGTACATGTAGTGTGGTAAAGGAGTTCTGGCTTGAACACTGGGGGCGGAATTGATGTGATGCTGCTGAACCCAATTCACTCTGTGTGAAATCTGGATCTTTCTTCCTTTGTAAACATCAATAGTGTTTGGTTTCTTGTCTGCATACCTTAAGCCATAGGCACTTACCACATTGATGCAACTTAGTACACGAAATATGTCTAGTTTTAAATTGAGATGTGATGCGTTTATGTTCAAATATTTATTTACACTTTTTGTTTTTCAATATAACAGTATAGAACACTAGATATTAAATTTCAATCATCTCGATTAGATTAATTTTTATTCATAATATTCCGATTACCATGTCTTAGAGAAGGATGACATTTTAACAGCAATGAAATTACTGGAGTTAAAGCAAACGTATATATACTGGATCAGTTCTATGGTTCAGCTGATTTTGGATTGGAATGGAATTCCTTACAGATGTCACTGTATTTCATAATTCATCTTTCTTGCAGTTGATTATTTGGCTGACACAGTGTTCTTTGCCTCTGTGTCCCTGTCAGATTCTGAAATATTTTTGCTCTCTCTAAATAAGGTTCTCTACCTTGTCTTATAAACTCTTGAATTATCTGTGGCTTTCACCTCTCTTTTTCGATTAAGGTCAAAGATCTCTGGAAGACACACAACTCTGGAAAGGGTGTGTGGGCAAAGAATGAAGAAAGAAATTGAGTGGAAAAGCCAGTCTTGTGATGACACAGCCAGAATTTATTGAGCTTGTACAGTGCACCGAGCATTGTATTAGTCACTTCACATGTATTATTTCATGCAACATTCACAGCATTGCTGTCGTGTAGATATTGTTATTATCCTCATTTTATAAGTAAAGAAATTGAAGTTCAGAAAAGTTAAATCACAGATCTAAGATTACAGAGCTAGAAAGTGGTGGAACTAGAATTTGAGCCCAGGGAGTTTGACTCCAACATCATGCTTCAAATCACTATGTTATGATGCTACAGGTATGTGACTGGTCCAGATCTAGGGAATCTGAATGGGCCATATTCTAGACTAAAGGCCCTCTACCCATAGGGCTGAGATGGTTCTGGACCATCCTAGGGCCATAGATAGATATTAGAGGTATGTATTCCAGTGCCCCTAGAGTCCTGATCAATTACAGACTTTGCTCTCCAAAGCAATGGGGAGTAGGTTCCAAATTTCTCTCTTTGCCAATGGAGACAGATCTTGGGACAGACAAAGTCTTAAGCGCTCAAATGAGTCCACACCAATGATAGGTTAATTTGAAGAAAAGAATTGCAACAAAAAACAGGGAAGTGTACGTCAGGGTATAATTAAAGAGGCAGACCCATCTGGAATGGTTTATTCCTTTCAGATGGGTATTGTTACAGATGTTGAATTTATTCTTTGTTTCTTTAGAAATCCACTTATTCACTTATTGCCATCTTTTAGGTTTAATAGTTTGAATGATCTGGTCCAGAAGTTGGCGAATGTTTTCTGCAAAAGGCTAGATTGTACAATTTTAGGCTTTGCGGGCCATATGTTCTCTGTCACAATTTCTCAACATATCCATTGAATCACAAAAGCAGTTATAAACAATACAGAAATAAGTAGGTGTGGCTAAGTTCCAATACCATTGTATTTATAGATACTGGAATTTGAATTTCATATAATTTTTGTGTGTCATGAAATATATTCTTCTTTTCATTTTTCCAACCATTTAAAAATGGGAAAAAAATATAAAACCCATTCTTTAGCCTGTAGGCTGTACAAAACAGGTGGTGAGCTAGATTTGGCCTATGAGCCTTGATTGGCTGACCTTGGTGATTAGCATCATTAGTGCATGTCTTGAAGTCCTGACTCACTTTGAAATTAAGTTTACTCATTTAAAATGAAAACAGATGTAGGATTTCCCTGATGGTCCAGTGGCTAGGAATCTGCACTTTCACTGCAGAGGTACAGATTAGATCCCTGGTCAGGGAACTAAGATTCCACATGCCTCGCAGTGCATGCCCTCTGCCAAAAAAAGAAAACATATAAACACAAAATAGCCAAATGGTGAAACTATTCTTTACCCCTTATCTACTCCTTCCCATACCCAAATTTCACTTTATTCCTGCTTCATTTTTCTTCCTCTAGGTGGCTTGGTTGGGGCTGAATGTTTTCCTGTTCGTGCACGCCTTCCTGTCATTTGAGAAGGCCACCAAGTACTACTACACAAGACAAATACTGGGGGTGAGTGTCACAGTTGTGATGTGAGGAATCTCTCTGTTTTTTCTTGTCTATAACTCTGGCTCCTTTGTGACCCAATGCCCTCATTTCCCCTAGGGTTAGGGTCGCCAGAAGAAAAACTTCAGGCTACCCAGGTAAATTTGAATTCCAGAAAAATAACAAATCTGTTTTATTTATTTTACTTATTTATTTTTGGCTGTGCTGGGTTTTCACTGCTATGTGGGCCTGTTCTCTAGTTGTGTTGAGCCAGGGCTACTCTTCTTTGCAGTGCCCAGGCTTCTCACTATGGTGGCTTCTCTTGTTGTGGAGCACGGGCTCTAGGGCATCTGGGCTTCAGCAGTTGCAGCTCCCAGGCTCTAGAGCACATGCTAAATAGTTGTGGCCACTTAGTTGCTCCACCACACGTGGGGTCTTCCCGGACCAGGGATCGAACAGGTGCCCCTTGCATCGCAAGGTGAATTCTTAACCACTAGACCACCAGGGAAGCCCCGAATCTTTTTTTTTTAGTTAGCATTTATTTATTTGGCTGTGTCAGGCGTTAGTTGCGGCATGAGAGATCCCTCCTTGTGGCTCTGCGGTGCACGGACTCTCTACTTGTAGCACCTGGGCTCAGTAGCTGTGGCGGGTGGGTTTAGTTGCTGCATGGCAGTGGAATCCCAGTTCCCTCATCAGGGATTGAACCGGTGTCCCCCTCCTTCATTGCAAAGTGGACTCTCAACCACTGGAACACCAGGCAAGTCCCAACAAGTATTTTTTGGGGGGTATCATTTATTCCAAATATTGCATGAGACAGGGACATATCAGAAAATGATTCATTTTTTAAAGTTCAAATTTAGCTGAGCATCCTATATTTTTGTTTGTTAGTCTGACAGCCTTATCCAGGGCATACTCAATGGCTCCAATAATAAAAACACACAATAAAGAAATATTGAGTAGTTTTCGAACCGGTTTCCATAGAAATTCAGGTGTCCCTGCAGAGTATGAGGGGAAAGCTAACAGGACAGTGTCCCTACATCAACCAAAGCAGCATTTATCTGTCTTGTGGATTCCTGCTTATGATTTTAAGAAAGAGTTTGGCTGAAAATAAATGAATGAACAACTTGAAAACCATTGCTGTGGACTGATCTCACAGAAAACTACCTATCAAACAAGAGGGATACTTGGTGTGGCGAGTTTTGTGGAGTGGGTGGTGTTGCCAAATTCAAGGCTTGTAGAATGATGGGGTCAAGTCAGAGTAACAGGATGGAGAAGCCTGGGGAAGGAGCAGATTATAAGGACAGGAGAGGAAGGGTGCGGTGGGTATGGCACGGTGGCATGGAAGTGAACAAGAAGAAGCTTGGAGATGAGATTGGTTCTCTCACAGGCTCATCAGTCTGGCCACTGCCTGGTTAAAGAAACAAATTTGACTGCTAACTCTTGTCAGTTATTCAGTAACAGGTAAGGATTTGAAGAAGTAACTTTCATCTTGATGGTGCCTTTTTTCATTAGCTTTCCAGGAAGACTCACCCAGTGTACATTAAACATGTACAGCTTGTTTCCTTTGTGTGTATGCCCAGCAGTGGGATTGCTGGGTCATAAGGCAGTTCTATTTCCAGTTTTTTAAGGAATCTCCACACTGTTTTCCATAGTGGCTGTACTAGTTTGCATTCCCACCAACACTGTAAGAGGGTTCCCTTTTCTCCACACCCTCTCCAGCATTTATTGCTTGTAGACTTTTGAATTGCTGCCATTCTGACTGGCATGAAATGGTACCTCATTGTGGTTTTGATTTGCATTTCTCTGATACTGAGTGATGTTGAGCATCTTTTCATGTGTTTGTTAGCCATCTGTATGTCTTCTTTGAAGAAATGTCTATTTAGTTCTTTGGCCCATTTTTTGATTGGGTCGTTTATTTTTCTGGAATTGAGCTGGAGGAGTTGCTTGTATATTTTTGAGATTAGTTGTTTGTCAGTTGCTTCATTTGCTATTATTTTCTCCCATTCTGAAGGCTGTCTTTTCACCTTACTTATAGTTTCATTTGTTGTGCAGAAACTTTTAATTTAAATTAGGAGCGATTTGTTTATTTTTGCTTTTATTTCCATTACTCTCGGAGGTGGGTCATAGACGACCCTGCTGTGATTTATGTCGGACAGTGTTTTGCCTATGTTCTCCTCTAGGAGTTTTATAGTTTCTGGTCTTACATTTAGATCTTTAATCCATTTTGAGTTTATTTTTGTGTATGGTGTTAGAAAGTGTTCTAGTTTCATTCTTTTACAAGTGGTTGACCAGTTTTCCTAGCACCACTTGTTAAAGAGATTGTCTTTAATTCATTGTATATTCTTGCCTCCTTTGTCAGAGATAAGGTGTCCATATGTGTGTGGATTTATCTCTGGGCTTTCTATTTTGTTCCATTGATCTATATTTCTGTCTTTGTGCCAGTACCATACTGTCTTGATGACTGTGGCTTTGTAGTAGAGCCTGAAGTCAGGCAGGTTGATTACTCCAGTTCCATTCTTCTTTCTCAAGATTGCTTTGGCTATTCGAGGTTTTTTGTATTTCCATACAAGTTGTGAAATTATTTGTTCTAGTTCTGTGAAAAATACCGTTGGTAGCTTGATAGGGATTGCACTGAATCTATAGGTTGCTTTGGGTAGTATACTCATTTTCAATCTATTGATTCTCCCAATCCATGAACATGGTATATTTCTCCATCTGTTAGTGTCCTCTTTGAGTTGAAAGAGACACATGTACCCCAGTGTTCATCGCAGCACTGTTTATAATAGCCAGGACATGGAAGCAACCTAGATGTCCATCAGCAGATGAAAGGATAAGAAAGCAGTGGTACATATACACAATGGAGTATTACTCAGCCATTAAAAAGAATACATTTGAATCAGTTCTAATGAGGTGGGTGAAACTGGAGCCGATTATACAGAGTGAAGTAAGCCAGAAAGAAAAACACCAATACAGTATACTAATGCATATATATGGAATTTAGAAAGATGGTAATGATAACCCTGTATGTGAGACAGCAAAAGAGACACAGATGTATAGAATAGTCTTTGTGGGAGAGGGGGTGGGTGGGATGATTTGGGAGAATGGCACTGAAACATGTATAATAACATATATGAAACGAATCGCCAGTCCAGGTTCGATGCATGATACTGGATGCTTGGGGCTGGTGCACTGAGACGACCCAGAGGGATGGTATGGGGAGGGAGGAGGGAGGGGGGTTCAGGATGGGGAACACGTGTATACCTGAGGCAGATTCATGTTGATGTGTGGCAAAACCAATACAATATTGTAAAGTAATTAACCTCCAATTAAAATAAATAAATTTATATTTTAAAAAAGAACTTAAAAAAATAAAGACAGCTTGTCCATTTTAAAAATCCTTGTTTCTTCATAATCAAACGATTTGTCTTGAGATCACAACTCATTTCAATGTTCTGTTCAGACTTATTTCACCCTGCTGTTTTCCATTTTAAATGTTGGTCCTTGATCTTTCTTTGGAAACTATAACTCCAAAGGAAGTGTTAATTTGTTTAAAAAATAGTTTTTTACTAAGAGAATGATATAATAAATGTGACTAACTATTAACAGAATTGCTTTATGATCAAAAAGTCAGCAGCAGAAAAATGAATCACGCTGATATCCTGTGGAGATTTCATTTTGTAAAATCCTTTCTATAAAAAATTTATACATGATACTGCTTTCAAGGAGATCAAATGATATAGAAGTGTTAGACTAAAATGTGAAAATCACTCTCCCATCACATTCCGTGGAGATAACCTTTGTTAATTGTTCGACTTGTGTGTCTCTAAAGACACACTGACGTATACTCACAAATGCATCAGACATATAGGTTTTGTTTTTGAGAAAGGTAATATTCTTATTCACTTATTCCATATAAACAGTAAAACTTGCTCTTTTTGGTGTATGCTTCTATGAGTTTTGATAAACACATTCAATAGGACACTTTTTTAAAAAATTAACCAAAGGAAAAAAAGGATCACATTGTAGATATTGGCTGGAAATTTCTTCTCACACTTCATGTATCTCAGATATCTCTCCATGTAAGTACATAACCAATGATGTGCTGGAACTAGCTCATGCCAGTATGCAGTTGCCAGTTGTGCATCTCTTCCCAACCCTACATCCAGTGTTGTTTAATGACATAAGGTTAGTATCTTGAAATGTACCATGGTGGGAGTATTTACAACAGGCAATTTGACAAACACTGGAAATCAAGAATCTCCCTTCCCCTGAAAACTAGTTGTGAGGCATTTACCAGCCTTACACTATTGCATATAGATAACGCTCATTCTTTTAAGAGAATAACAGTTCATGGCATTGAAGCACCATAATTTATTTACTCACTCCCAAGGGTATGTCTTAAATTTATGCTTCCTTTAGGAAAATACAAAGTTATTTTATTCAGAGGAATGAGTTTAAATCCATAGTCAATGAAGCATTAATGACAGCTGCAATTGAATTAAAACATCAGTTATTGTTAGTGTTGAAAAGTGAACATAAATTAGTGTATTTCAATGTGCAGCTATGGGGGGAAAAAAAGATTTTCTCTGAAAAAAAATCATCCCATACAGATATCATCAACAGAATATGAAGCTGTGAAATTGTAGTCCTATATTTTTCAATTCAATTGTCAATTTTAGCTTTAAGGAACCTCTGTGATTCAAATAAGCAAGCAGTGGGAACTAATATGGAAATGCAAGATCTTTGAGATGAGCAGAGGAAATTTACTCAGAAACAGAACAGGCTATCTACCAAAAACAGTTGGGGTGTGACTCAGCAGAGGGAGAAAACACAGGTCATGTGGAAGAGTCAGAAATGGAAAACAGTAGGGCAGCTCATGTTCACTGTACTGCCAGACATTGTAAGCCATTATGGATGTAGGCAGATCTTGACCTGGCTTATTAAACCAGTGTCACGTTGTCTGGGTTTAGGTTGTATGGAAAAATAGTCATTGTGCCAAAAAGATTATTAGAAAACGGTGGGTGGTGGTGATGATTTAGTTGCTCAGTCATGTCTGACTCTTGTGACCCCATGGACTGTAGCCCATCAGGCTCCTCTGTCCATGGAATTTTCCATTGTTGCCATTTCCTACTCCAGGGGATCTTCCTGATCCAAAGTCAGTGACAAATTGTTTAGTGTAAAAACCAATTGCATAACTAGAGGGGTCCTTTTTCAATACCATGGATTACTCTGTCTAGTGAAGCCTACCTACCAACTCCCTTTCAGAATAATATTTTTAAACATAGTTAATAAAATACATGGGATTATAATAGAAACCAATTATATTGAAATATAATCAAAATATACAATAAAACAAATTCGTGATAGAGTAATATCTATCTGCTTCTTTAGTTGTTGTTGTTTAGTCTCTAAGTCATGTCTAACTCTTTGACACTCCATGGACTTTAGGCTGCCAGGCTTCTCTATCCTTGGGATTCTCCAGGCGAGAATACTGGACGGGATCGCCAGTTCCTTTTCCAAGAAAAAGGCAAAGAAATTGTTAACTCTGCCTCATCTTCTTCCTTTTAGCAAGTCACTGACAGGCACAAACGTAAGGCTGGCCAGTCAGATGAAGTGCAACAAAAATTGTCTGGCTGCTGCCACCACCTTTCTTGCTGCTGTGAAATGGTCATACTACATTGTATGCAGTCCCAAGCACGTGGAGCTGACTCAGAGACCAGTTGTACAGTTGAGGAGAGAAATCAAAATTAGCTGCCACAGAGTTGAACATATTCTGTCCAGTCTATATCTAATCAAGCCTGTTTCTTGGCTCATTACTTTGAAGCACTGATTCCTTGTCTCCTTTTCTGGCAGCTTCTACTATTAGATCAGATGTGATCCGCTGGAGAAAGGAATGGCAAACCACTTTAGTATTCTTGCCTTTAGAACCCCATGAACAGTATGAAAAGGCAAAAAGATAGGACACTGAAAGATGAACTCCGCAGGTCGGTAGGTGCCCAATATGCTACTGGAGATCAATGGAGAAATAACTCCAGAAAGAATGAAGGGATGGAGCCAAAGCAAAAACAACACCCAGTTGTGGATGTGACTGGTGATAGAAGCAAGGTCCGATGCTGTAAAGAGCAATATTGCATAGGAACCTGGAATGTTAGGTCCATGAATCAAGGCAAATTGGAAGTGGTCAAACAGGAGATGGCAAGAATGAACATCGGCATTCTAGGAATCAGCGAACTAAAATGGACTGGAGTGGGTGAATTTAACTCAGATGACCATTATATCTACTACTGTGGGCAGGAATCCCTTAGAGGAAATGGAGTAGCCATCACAGTCAACAAAAGAGTCCAAAATGCAGTACTTGGAGGCAATCTCAAAAACGACAGAATGATCTCTGTTCGTCTCCAAGGCAAACCATTCAATATCACGGTAATCCAAGTCTATGCCCCGACCAGTAACACTGAAGAAGCTGAAGTTGAATGCTTCTAGAAGACCTACAAGACCTTTTAGAACTAACACACAAAAGGATGTCCTTTTTATTATAGGGGACTGGAATGCAAAAGTATGAAGTCAAGAAACACTTGGAGTAACAGGCAAATTTGGGCTTGGAGTACAGAATGAAGCAGGGCAAAGACTAATAGAGTTTTGCCAAGAGAACACACTGGTCATACCAAAAACCCTCTTCCAAAAACACAAGAGAAGACTCTACACATGGACATCACCAGATGGTCAACCCTGAAATCAGTTTGATTAAATTCTTTGCAGCCAAAGATGGAGAAGCTCTATACAGTCAGCAAAAACAAGACCAGGAGCTGACTGTGGCTCAGATCATGAACTCCTTATTGCCAAATTCCGACTTAAGTCGAAGAAAATGGGGAAAACCACTAAACCATTCAGGTATGACCTAAATCAAATCCCTTATGATTATACAGTAGAAGTGAGAAATAGATTTAAGGGTCTAGATCTAATAGACGAGTACCTGGTGAACTATGGATGGAGGTTTGTGACATTGTACAGGAGACAGGGAGCAAGGCCATCCCCATGAAAAACTAATGCAAAAAATCAAAATGGCTATCTGAGGAGGTCTTACAAATAGCTGTGAAAAGAAGAGAGGCAAAAAGCAAAGGAGAAAAGGAAAGATATACCCATTTGAGTGCAGAGTTCCAAAGAATAGCAAGGAGAGATAAGAAAGCCTTCCTCAGTGATCAGTGCAAAGAAATAGAGGAAAATAATAGAATGGGAAAGACTAGAGATTTCTTCAAGAAAATTAGAGATACCAAGGGAACATTTCATGCAAAGATGGGCTCAATAAAGGACAGAAATGGTATGGACATAACAGAAGCAGAAGATATTAAGAAGAGGCGGCAAGAATACACAGAACTGTACAAAAAAGATCTTCATGACCCAGATAATCACGATGGTGTGATCACTCACCTAGAGCCAGACATCCTGGAATGTGAAGTCAAGTGGGCCTTAGGAAGCATCACTATGAACAAAGCTAGTGGAGGTGATGGAATTCCAGTTGAACTATTTCAAATCTTGAGAGATGTTGCTGTAAATGTGCTGCACTCAATATACCAGCAAATTTGGAAAACTCAGCAGTGTCCACAGGACTGGAAAAGATCAGTTTTCACTTCAGTCCCAAAGAAAGGCAATGCCAAAGAATGCTCAAACTACCACACAATTTCACTCATCTCACATGCTAGCAAAGTAAGGCTCAAAATTCTCCAAGCCAGGCTTCAGCAATACATGAACCATGAGTTTCCAGGTATTCAAGCTGGTTTTAGAAAAGGCAGAGGAACCAAAGATCAAATTGCCAACATCTGCTGATCATCGAAAAAGCAAGAGAGTTCAGGAAAAATATTGATTTCTGCTTTATTGACTATGCCAAAGCCTTTGACTGTGTGCATCACAATAAACTGTGGAAAATTCTGAAAGAGATTGGGAATACCAGACCACCTGACCTGCCTCTTGAGAAATCTGTATGCAGGTCAGGAAGCAACAGTTAGAACTTGACATGGAACAACAGACCAGTTCCAAATAGGAAAAGGAGTACGTCAAGGCTGTATATTGTCACCCTGCTTATTTAACTTCTATGCAGAGTACATCATGAGAAACACTGGGCTGGAAGAAACACAAGCTGGAATTAAGATTGCCACAAGAAATATCAATAACCTCAGATATGCAGATGACACCACCCTTATGGCAGAAAGTGAAGAAGAACTAAAGAGTCTCTTAATGCAATTGAAAGAGAGTGAAAAAGTTGGCTTAAAGCTCAACATTCAGAAAACGAAGATCATGGCATCTGGTCCCATTACTTCATGGCAGATAGATGGGGAAACAGTGGAAACAGTGGCTGACTTTATTTTTGGGGGCTCCAAAATCACTGCAGATGGTGACTGCAGCCATGAAATTAAAAGATGCTTACTACTTGGAAGGAAAATTATGACGAACCTAGATAGCATATTCAAAAGCAGAGATATTACTTTGCCAACAAAGGTCCATCTAGTCAAGGCTATGGTTTTTCCAGTAGTCATGTATGGATGTGAAAGTTGGACTATAAAGAGGGCTGAGTGCAGAATTGATGCTTTTGAACTGTGGTGTTGGAGAAGACTCTTGAGAGTCCCTTGGACTGCAGGGAGATCCAACCAGTCCATCCTAGGAGAAATCTGTCTTGGATGTTCATTGGAAGGACTGGTGTTAAAGCTGAAACTCCAATACTTTGGCCACCTGATGCAAAGAGCTGACTCATTTGAAAAGACCTTCATGCTGGGAAAGATTGAGGGCAGGAGGAGAAGGGGACGACAGAGGATGAGATGGTTATATGGCATCACAGACTCAATGGACATGAGTTTGTGTAAACTCTGCAAGCTGGTGATGGACAGGGAGGCCTGGTGTTCTACAGTTCATGGGGTCACAAAGAGATGGACATGACTGAGTGACTGAACTAAACTGAACTGAACTGATGATGTATGTTGCCTGACCACCCAAGGAAATCATTTTGAAATTCTGTTCTTAGAAGTTCTCCCTTCTCAAATCTCTACCTAAGTTTAAATTTTTACTCTGAGAGGTTTCTTTGTTTTGTTTTTTTCAGTTATTAAAGGGATCTTAAATATAAAGTTAATTTTTTATTGTTTTTATTACATGATTATTGCATACTTATAACTGCAACATTAGAAAGTATAGAAAAGAGAAAAATAGTCACTATAATTATAACTCAAAATATCTAAGCTATATTTAAAATGCAATATATATATTCAAGATTGTTTTACAAATGATGAACTAAATTCACAATTGACTATTAAGCAAAAATCCTGAATGCAAAGTGTTACATTCATAGAATTTATTTGTCAAATCATTAAATCCTGTTCTCTTTCATATTGATAAATGTGTAGTCAAACATTTCAAAACCACTGTCAAGAGGATTTCTCAATTCAATATTAAATTCAGCAATTTTTCTGTCATTTGTAAACAGAAAGTTTGGACTCATTGTCCGGGTCTCAGACAAGTGGACCAGGCTCGTGCTCACCTGCTAGATAAAGAGATGAAGCAGCTGATGGTTTCTTGTCTCCTCTGTTCTAGTCAGCGCTGGCCTGGGCCCGAGCCTCTGCTCGCTGCTTGAATTTTAACAGCATGCTGATCCTTCTTCCCGTGTGTCGAAATTTGCTGTCTTTCCTGAGAGGCACCTGCTCAGTGAGTCCTAACCACTTGTAGGTCATTTTTCACATTAAAGACAAAAGACTCTGTACAGCTCAGTAGGACAGCTCAACACCAAGCCCCTAAGAATGGAAGCCAGAGATCTCCTTTGGGGGGTGAGGTTAGGGGGTGAGCAAGAGTGGGTGGGTATTGGCATGCTTTATGTAAGACATGTTGGTTATATATTGAAGGTGAAAGTCGTAGTTGCTCAGTTGTGTCCAACTCTTTGCGATACCACGGACTGTAGGGTCCCAGGCTCCACTGTCCTTGGAATTCTCCAGGCAAGAATACTGGAGTGGGTAGCCATTTCTTTCTCCGGGGTATCTTCGCAACCCAGGGATTGAACCCGTGTCTCCTGCACTGCAGGCAGATTCTTTACCATCTGAGCCACCAGGGAAGGCCGTATAGTGAGTTTCATAAAGCTGCCTGGAGATACCTCACCATGATCATTTCACATTTGTAGTTTTATAGGAGTACCCTGAGAAAGCAACTGGATCACAACCTCGCCTTCCACAAACTGGTGGGATATATGATCTGCCTACACACAGGTAACTGGGGAAACGGATGAACCTGCCGGCTTCCAGACATTCAGAATCTAGTTTCATTCATCCATGTGTATAAACACTCAAAATATATTTACTGAATACCTGGCACTATTTGCCAGGCACCATTTTAGAC
This sequence comes from Capra hircus, assembly GCF_001704415.2. NCBI lineage: Eukaryota > Metazoa > Chordata > Mammalia > Artiodactyla > Bovidae > Capra > Capra hircus. The sequence continues at coordinate 75,537 of NW_017189528.1, read as the reverse complement.
CTGCTTTCATGGAATTTACATTCTATTCCTTTGGGAGTGAATATGACAAAAATTCTTAATTCTCTCTGTAATTATTATTGGGCACTTTATGTGGACTCACCATTCTGCTTGGTACCACATGTAGGATTTTCCCTTTCTAGTGAGGCATGCCTGCCATGATGTTTCTGACACAACTTTCACATTCCTTTCCATCTTTCCATTTAGCTATTCACATTATTGCACACCTGTTTAACCTTGAACGATATAGCAGAAGCAGACAGGCCACAGATGGATCCCTTGCTTCCATTCTCTCCAACCTACCTCATCAGGAGAATTATTCATGGCTAAATCCCATCCAGTCCCCAAATACAGTGAGTTGATTCAAGGGAAAAGCATGTGGGATCTGAACATGAGCAGGAAGGTCATGGTGTCCTTGGTGGACATTGTGTCTGGCTGAAATTTCTCCTTTCATAGACAGTGGTGTATGTGACATTCACCAGCATTGCTGGTCTCACTGGAGTGATCATCACAATGGCTCTGGTTCTCATGGTGACTTCAGCTATGGAATTCATCCGGAGGAGTTATTTTGAGGTCTTCTGGTATACACACCACATTTTTATCATCTACTTCATTGGCTTAGGAATTCATGGTCTTGGGTAAGGTCCTCAAACTCCCATTTTTCATGCCCCAGTTCCTGATCTTGTATAATTCTTTGCCACATATTATCCTTTTTTCTGCCTCAGTGGAATTGTCCGGGGTCAAACAGAAGAGAGCATGGCTGAGAATCATCCTCACAAGTGTGCAGAGTTTTTTGAGAAGTGGGATGATCCTGCCTCCCACTGCAAGCCTCCCCAGTTTGAAGGGCTCCCTGCTGAGGTACGACCAGGACAAAGATAGTAGACTCTTGCTAGGAGATGTTATTGTCATTGTTGTTATTATCGCTCATCTCATAATCATTATTAGTTCAGCCTGGTGCTGACTCCTATGGAGGACATATGCTATAGGTTATTCATCTTATGGCTGAATGCTTGTACTTTTTGACCAGCATCTCCCAATTTCCCTCACCTTCCAGCTCTCCCTTACTACTTTGTTTTTGAGTTCAACTTTTTTTTTTTTCCAAATTGAAGTATAATTGACTTACTGTATATATTAGTTTCAAGTGTACAACAGAGTGATTTGGTATTTTTATATATTACAAAATGATCACTGTAATAAGATGCCATCTGTCACCATAGAGAGTTATTAAAATATTATTGACTATATTCCACATGCTGTACATTACATCTCCATGACTTATTTTATAACGGAAAGTTTGTACCTTTTAATCTCCTCACCTATGTTATGCATTTCCCCCATACCCCTTCTGGCATCACCAATCTCTTCTCTGTATCAATGAATCTGTTTCCGTTTTGTTTGTTCATTTGTTTTGCTTTTTAGATTCCACATGTAAGTGAAATCACGTGGTATTTGTCTTTCTCTGACTTATTTAACTTTGCATAATACCCTCAGGGTACTATGTTAGATGTTTTGAGCACCTGAGAAAAGAGGTGATGAATAAATACCAAATTTTATATATTGCTGTTATCAATAATGTGAGCCACACAATTTTTTGTTTGCCTTGTTTTTAATCATCTGCTTCTATTTCACATCAACCTTCTTTGTTGGCTTTTCAGACTGGACAAGTTGTCCTGGAAGAGAGTCTTCAATTGTTTTTTTTTTAAGTCTTTACAGCATTGCTTCTGTTTCATGTTTTGGTTTTTTGACTGAGAGGCATGCAGGATCTTAGCTCCTTGACCAGGGATCGAAACCATGCCTCTTGCATTGAAAGGTGAAGTCCCAACCACTGGGCCACCAAGGAAGACCCAGCCTTAGATTCTTAAAATTAAACTTTAAATATAATTTAAAAATTACCATACTGTCTTAATGACTATATTTAAAAATATATATTATTACCATGTAGTTTATTTCTGTGCTTTTCTCTTGTTTCCTGGTGAGACCTGTAAAATTTCAGGAAATGATCTGCTTTATGAGTAACAGATTAATCAAACTGTTGTAGATCACTCCTTTCCATTTCCGTCTTCAAGTTTTGGTGAAATTAGTGGCTTAATAATGATATACGTCACTCAAAAATATTTATTTATTGAATGAAGGAATGAACTGCTACACAAATAAATCCTAGAGAAGAGATTAGTGTGTAACCTCGCTTTTTATTGTCTCTGTGTGCAGTCTTGGAAATGGATCCTTGCACCAGGCATTCTTTACATCTTTGAAAGGATCCTTCGATTTTACCGCTCTCAGCAGAAGGTTGTGATTACCAAGGTAAAGAATATGCACTTTCTTCTTGCTGTGCTAAGAGTTCTGTTCTTCCTGATTATAGAAATAAATTGCCATGTTGTCACCTTCACAGGAATAAAAAAGAACTTGAGGGCAATATATTTGAGTTCCTCTGGTGCTGGACAGAACTGGAGAGGTTTGGCAGAAATCATCAGCATGGGTCTATGTCAGAAGTTGCTGATAGGCAGTCTACACCATATCTCTGTAGCCTGTCAGGCTCCTCTGTCCATGGGATTCACCAAGCAAGAATACTAGAGTGGGTAGCCATTCCCTTCTCCAACACTTTGGCCACCTGATACGGAGAGCTGACTCATTGGAAAAGACCCTGATGCTGGGAAAAGATGGAGGGCAGGAGGAGAAGGGGATGACAAAGGATGAGATGGTTGGGTAGCATCACCGACTCAATGGACATGAGTTTGAGCAAACTCCAGGAGATGGTGAAGGACAGGGAATCCTGGCATGTCCATGGGGTTGCAAAATGTCAAACATGACTGAGCAAATGAACTGCAACAACAATCTAGCCCACAGACATATTTTGTTTGGCCCTTACACTGATTGTTTAGAAAGTCGAATTGGTCGCTAACATTTAGAAATCTGGATGGAGGCTTTCACATCAAAAAAATGTCATTTCTTATTGGTTTTCCAGCTTATTCAGTTATAGCACAGGGAACTGTATTCAATATTTTGTAACAAGATAGAATGGAATTTAATCTGAAAATAGTAACTGAATCACTTTGCTATATACCTGAAACTAACACAATACTGTAAATCAACTATGCTTCAATTTAAAACTGGCATTTCTAGCCTCTCTTGAAGAATCAAGCAACTTGATAATGCTGAATCTCCACTCCATAGTGCAACCATTGTCTGGACTTGGTAATTGCTGTCCCATTCAGAAAGGAGTTGTTTGCAATTTACTGTCATCACCAGCCCTCCAGCTTTACCCATTTACTTTATCTGCTTGTCCCTGTTGCCATTTGAATTTGCCTCTTTTGGCCTCTGTGCTTCGTTCATAGGTTGTCATGCACCCATCCAAAGTTTTGGAATTGCAGATGCACAAGCATGGCTTCAGTATGGAAGTGGGACAGTATATTTTTGTTAATTGCCCCTCAATCTCTAACCTGGAGTGGCATCCCTTTACCCTGACCTCCGCTCCAGAGGAAGACTTCTTCTCCATTCATATCCGAGCAGTGGGGGACTGGACAGAAAATCTCATAAGGACTTTTGAAAAACAGTATTCGCCAGTTCCCAGGTAGGTCCTTAAGAGCAGTAGAGACCCAGACCAGAATGCAGACAGGCAGAAAAGAGAAGGTAATTCATCACTGAACCTTAAGTCTGGTGAAAATGGAATATGATTAAAATAAACAAGCAACAATGAGCCGTGGAGCATATGCCTCTGGGAGGACGTTTGAGGTTGCAGGTAGAGGTGAGACTTCACTTTTGCCCATTGTCTTTTGCCTTCTGCCAGGATCCAGGTGGACGGACCTTTTGGCACTGCCAGTGAGGATGTTTTCCAGTATGAAGTGGCTGTGTTGGTTGGAGCGGGAATTGGGGTTACCCCCTTTGCTTCTATCTTGAAATCCATCTGGTACAAATTTCAGCATGCAGATCAGAACCTCAAAACACAAAAGGTACACTCCTGAGTAACATTTTTCATCTGGTCTGAGCCTGACAGGTCCATGGTTTTCATGGGCTAAGCATTTTACAATTAGTAAGAGAGTAACCTCTCCTAGCCAAGGCATCTGCTTCTGCAGACTTGCCATAAGAACCGGCTCTTCATCTTCAACTGGAGTTTAAAAGCACCTTGAACTGAAGCTGATGTTTGAGCTCTTTCCATAAGGGAACTTGTCAGGACTCTGGATATTAATGCCACTTGAGGTCAGCAGCTCTGTAGAAGTGATGTTTTCCAGGTCACTCTTAGACTTGATCAACAAATATAGTGTATATGTGCATAATCATGTCACCATAGTGCACATTGTAAGAGGCACTTAATAAGGCTATATTCTCTTTTGCTGATTCCAGATCTATTTCTACTGGATCTGCAGGGAGATGGGTGCTTTTGCTTGGTTCAATGACCTATTGGCTTCCCTGGAACAGGAGATGGAGGAATTAGGCAAAGTGGGTTTTCTAAACTACCGTCTCTTTCTCACCGGATGGGACAGCAACTTTGTGAGTTCAAACAACACACTAATTCCCTAAGATGAAGGTCAGATTAAACATAATGCATGCTGAGCAGAAATAATCATATCTTATGATTTCCTACCTGCTCTCACCTTCACACCCATGTTTAAAAGTGGCTGAAGGAAGGGCAGCTATCAAGACCTGCTTTTTCTAACTTCCTATTTCTCCAACTCCAGGCTGGTCATGCAGCACTAAACTTTGATAAGGCCAATGACATCCTGACAGGTCTGAAACAGAAAACCTTCTTTGGGAGACCTAAGTGGGACAATGAGTTCTCTACAATAGCTACCGCTCACCCCAAGTAAGTGTATTCTCCTCTAGTTGGTTGATTTTGCAGAATTAGGTTTAGGAAAAGTATTACAACATGTTGAAGACTCTTGGGAAAAGATCTCTGGGGCTAAAACTATTTGCACCAATCTTAGATTCTTGCTTAAAAGTGAGGAAATTTCATCTGAGATTTCAGCCAAATAGGGGTCTTGATCTTGTAATTGATGAGAAGAAGTCTGTTGTCCCCACCTGCATTTGAACAGTGAGGCAAAGAAACTCAGTTCTGGTTGTATTACCAAATAAAAGAGAGAACTACAATCATTCAAATGCATTGTTTTCGGCCAAAGCAATTCTGAAGAAAAATAACAAAGCTGGAGGAATAACTCTCCCAGACTTTAGATAATACTACAAAGCTACAGTAATCAAAACATCTTGGTATTTTCACAAACATAGAGATCAATGGGACAGAACAGAGAGCCCGGAAATAAACCCACACACTTAGGGCCAGTTAATTTTTGACAAAGGAAGCAAGAATATACAATGGAAAAAAGACAGTCTTTTCAGCAAATGGTGTTGGGAAAGCTGGACAGCCTCAGGTAAATCAATGAAGTTAGAATGCTCCCTCATACTATACACAAAAATAAATTCAAAATGGCTTAAAGACTTAAATGTAAAACACAACACCATAAAATTCCTAGAAGAGAACCTAGGTAAAACATTCTTGGACATAAATCATAGTAATATTTTCTTAGATCAGGCTCCCAAGGCAAAAGAAATAAAAGCAAAAAAAAAAAAAAGGATCATATCAAACTTTAAAGCTTTTGCACAGCAAAGGAAACCATAAACAAAATGAAAAGACAAATATCTGGAACAAAATATTTCCAAGCAGTGCAACTGACAAGGGCTTACTTTTCAAAATATACAGACAGCTTATACAACTCAATATCAAAAAAAACAACTCTATTAAAAAATGGGCAGAAGACCTAAATAGCCATTTCTGCAGAGAAGGCATACAGGTGACCAACAGGCACATGAGAAGATTCTCAGCATTGCTAATTGTTAGAGAAATGCAAATCAAAACTAAAAATGAAGTATCACTTCACACCAGTCAGAATGCTGCTGCTGCTGCTAAGTCGCTTCAGTCGTGTCCAACTCTGTGCGACCCCATAGATGGCAGCCCACCAGGCTCCACTGTCCCTGGGATTCTCCAGGCAAGAACACTGGAGTGGGTTGCCATTTCCTTCTCCAATGCATGAAAGTGAAAAGGGAAAGTGAAGTTGCTCAGTTGTGTCTGACTCTTCACAACCCCATGGACTGCAGCCTATCAGTCTCCTCCGTCCATGGGATTTTCCAGGCAAGAGTACTGAGTGGGGTGCCATCACCTTCTCCGACCAGTCAGAATGGCCATCATCAAAATGTCTAAACAAGTAGCAAATGCTGGAGAGGGTATGAAGCAAAGGAAATCCTCTGACAGTAGTAGTGGGAATATAAATTAAAGCCACTATGGAAAGCAGTATGGAGGTCTCTTTAAAACTAGAGTTACCATATGATTCAGCAATCCCACTCTGTGGCATATATCCACAGAAAAGTCTAGTTTGCAAATATACATGCCATCCCAATGTTCATAACAGCACTATTTACAATAGTCAAGACATGAAAGCAACCTAAATATCTATTGATAGATGAATGGATAAAGAGGGTGTGATATACATACTCACACACAATGGAATACTACTCAGATAATGCCATTTGCAGCAACATGGAGGGACCTAGAGATTACCATACTAAGCAAAGTAAGTCAAAGATGTAATATCAGTTATATGTGGAATCTAAAAAATATGGTACAAATGAACTTATTTATAAAACAGAAATGGACTCAAAGACAGAAAACGAACTTATGGTTATCAAAGGGGAAAGGGGAGGGGGAGGAATAAATTAGGAGTAGGGGATTAACAGATTCACACCACTATGTATGGGCTTCTCCAGTGGCTCAGTAGTAAAGAAACCACCTGCAAGGCAGGAGCCACAGGAGACGTGGGTTCAATGCCTGGTCAGGAAGATCTCCTAGAGGAGGGCATGGCAACCCACTCCAGTATTCTTGCCTGGAGAATCCCATGGACAGAGGAGTCTGGCGGGCTACAGTCCATGGGGTTGCAGAGTCAGACATGACTGAGCACAAAACTAAATAACTGATGACCTGATCTCAGTTTTCTGAGGGGTTTTGAGACACTCTGGAACATGAAAATCAGTCATAAAATCAGCCATTCAGATGGGAAGGAGATTAAGCTGATTGTATCAGATAAACTCCTGACACTTTCCAGTTCTGGAACCTTGAGCTAGAAAGAAAACTCTCATCTTTAGATTCTTCTGTAAATGGGGTTTGTATTAGTAAGCGCCTGCTCTACTCACTTGCAGGATTGTCATGAATAATAGGCAAGACAATATATAAAAAGTGCCCTGTAAACTGGAAAGCAGCATATAAACAAAAGAGATTGTTAATTATTGTCAGGTTGACCATAGTTGAAGCTGCATTAAGGAATGTTTACATTATGTGGGAAAGGAGAAAGATGAGCCAGGGAAGTAGGAGTGTGTGGAGAAGCTGCTGCTGCTGCTGCTGCTAAGTCGCTTCAGTCGTGTCCGACTCTGTGCGACCCCATAGACGGCAGCCCACCAGGGTCCCCCGTCCCTGGGATTCTCCAGGCAAGAACACTGGAGTGGGTTGCCATTTCCTTCTCCAATGCATGAAAGTGAAAAGGGAAAGTGAAATCGCTCAGTCGTGTGGTGTGGAGAAGCAGTGTCACAGAAAGAGAGGATGTAGTAGAGGAGTGTTGCCAACAGTGTCAGAGAATGGCAGGCTCCAGCGAATGCTTAGTTTAAGGATGATCTAACCATACTTATAGACAGATCAGGAGCCAGTAGATAGGAATAAAATAAACATGCAAAAGGGGTTTCTCCCACATTGTTTATGGGAATGTGAAACAGTGCACCACTTTGGGAAAACTGGCATTTCCTCAAAATGTTAAATTCCATCACCACATGACTCAGCATTTTGACTCCTAAGTATATACCCAAAAGAAATGAAAACATATGTCCACACACAAACTTGTGTATGTATGTATGTAAAATAGCCAAGAAGTGTGGAAACAAAAGTGTCCATCAACAGATGAATGGATAAACAAAATATGATATATTCACACAAGGGAATATTATTCAGTTGTAAAAAGGAATGAAGTACTGTTATATGCTACAACATGGGTGAACCTTGAAAACAGTATGGTAAGTGCAAGAAATCCAACACAAAAGGCCACATATCATTTGATTCCAGATTAGGCAAATCTAGAGACAGGAAGTAGATTTGATTATCTAGGGCAGGGATGGGGGCAGTTGGCAGAAAACGGCAAATGACTGCTAATGTGTATGGGTTTTTTGAGATGAAAATGTTCTCAGATTTTGCACAACTTGGTGGTTATACTAAAAAGCACCACCTGCACACTCTAAAAGAGTAGATGTTATGTCATGGGAATTACATTTCAAATAAAAGAGAGGAGAGGAAGATATGAAGGAAGAAAGGAGAGAGTGAGGCCCAGAGCCTAGTTAGAAAGAGTATCTTTGGCAAGAAGAATCACCACCTCTTCAATGTGAGAAAACACTGGATGGCTTTAACAGCAGCTAACATAAGCACTTGCTATGTGCCAGGCATTTTTCTAATTGCTTTACACAGGTTGTTTTTGTTTAAACCTCCAAACAAGACTATGAGCTGGATACTATTTTTAGCCCCATTTTACAGGGTCGGGGGGAATGGTGAAAGAGAGATAAGAAACTTGCCTAAAGTCATACAGCTGGGACAAATGTCAGTACAGGGATTAGAACCTAGACAGCCTGGCTTTAGAGTCTAGTAGTTCATAGTACACTGCTCTCCATATCCTATGGGTTATGTAGAATAGGCAAGGCTAAGTACTGAGAGGGTTAAGGGCTGGGAGCATATTGGGGATTGCAAACAGAAAAGGTGAGGTGAACATGAAGAACGTGAGACCGTCAATAACTGAATTTTTATGTAAGGTTGGTGGGAGGAGAGGCATAGCAGAGGTAGAAAACATTCCCACAAACCATCAGCAGCCTTTGCTGCCTTCTAGCTCTGGCTACCATTCTATTCTTGCAGGTCGGCGGTGGGAGTCTTCCTATGTGGTCCGCAGACTTTGGCAAAGAGCCTGAGCAAATGCTGTTGCCAGTACTCCAGCCTGGATCCTAGGAAGGTTCAATTCTACTTCAACAAAGAAAATTTCTGAGCTATAGGAATAAAGATAGTAACCTGCATTTAAGTCTCTTCATCTTCAACAATTTACTTGGTTTGGTCACGTTGAGGCAACCATTTAAAACAGTAACATATTTCTTTCAAGCCTCGAGTCCCTGGCACTCTTTTTTGATTGGATTCAACTTAGTCATCACTGAGCTTCATGGACCTAAGAACTTCAGAAGTTATCATAATTGCAAAGCCCATGGATTCTTTCTTTGGAAATCATTGTAAATCCTTCTGGAATGCCCTGATTGCAGCAAGGCCTGATAGCAGATGCAGTTGACAGTTACATAATTTAACCTCGGGTGATTCTGTTGATTCCAAGTGTTAACCATATCTTGGACTCTGGGTCATTCTCCTAGTCCTCCTACCCACCAAGAAAATTTCTAAGTAAGGTGATTTTTTTTCAAATAAAAATTTATTAAAGAATTAATGACAAAATATAATAAACATAAATAGTAAAACAACAAACATAAAATTACCAAGAACTCAATCCCTATATAACAGTATGTACATTCTGTTAAACATGGTCTTATCCAGTGTGAACGGCAACTTATGCTTTACTTATTTTTGCTTATCAAAAAATGAAGGATTTTTCTGTTTAATGAATAAATCTTTGTTACTTTATCTAGGCTCTCCATTTAGGAAAGATAATCTTGAAAGTATGCTAATCGTAACTGAAATTGTATCATAATGAAAGTCAGCTATGTTGTCATTAGCTTGCCTTGTTCTGTTGGAAATAATTGTGAAAACTTGAACTCCATCTTAGGATGATTATTTAGTCAACAAGGACTCTTTATTACCATTTTACTCAAGGGGAGTGATTAATGTCTTGTCTTAAAAAGATAATTTAAAATTTTGACATTTCCTTGGCTCCTACGTACCTATTAAGGAATCATTCAGTAACAGAAGCAAAATGCCTTTTCTTTCTCCTATCAAAATGCTCTTTTATTTTTTCCATCCACCTGGCTCTGGGGTGTCAGTAGTCACAGTGAATCAGTAGAAGGAAAGAAGGCTGGGGCCCTTAAAAGAGGAAAAATAATACACATTTTGTTGTGCTCAAAGACAATTCAAATCATAAGATTTACAAGAATGTTTCCACTGAATTAACATTAGTGCACCTATCTCTCTACCATTGTGACCAAAAATGAATGATTACTTCTAATTGTCCAGAAACCTACATGACTTGAAGGATTAGAAAAACTGAATTTTTTCAGTAACTAGTCTGAACAAAATAAAGGAAGGTCATGAACTCATGGTAGCTAATTGTGTTTCATGTATTAACTAGACATCAAGAAAAAATACTAATGGACGTTTCCGAGAGAATAGATTGGGATACCCCTGCTGTTACCAATTTCCCGGATTTCAGCTAATTTAAATTTAATAAGGCTTCTGGAACATGCACACTGTAGCTTTGATGATTTGGTTCCTATTAGACAACTGCTGACCAAATTATAATTTGATCTTCAATGAGTCTGATTTGGAATCTTAGTGTTCCTTAAAACTTATTATAGTGTGTTCTTAAGGAGAAAGACTGTATTCTCGGTCTCGATGTCTCAATATATTGACACTTCAAGTCATGGCTGCTGCTAAAATCAACATATCAAGGCCTAGAATGTTCATGGAAGCTAGCAGAAAAGGTAATGATAATAATAAATCCTACATACAATCAACATCTAAGCCCAAATTAGGGATGAGCAGGCTACCTAGAAAGCTTCTCAGCTGTTTTGATCAAGTTTTTCTGTGTAGGTTGCAATTATCGAGTATCTTTCTCAGCAAACTTTTGTTGTAGTAAATGCTTATACATGAGTACAAAATCTCTTAATTTTAATGTCCCTCATAATTTTGAATATCTTTGCATTCTTTTGCTTGACATGTAAGCAATATGCTATTACATTCTCTACACCTATGGCAGGCTTTTAATTCACTTGACCATAATCCTAACGCAGAGGCTAGGACTTTGAGAATATAAACAGACTCAGGAGTAGTTCCAGTGGAACTTTACTAATTATTAAGGCACCTCTTAACCTCTTGAGGTTGGCCTGATGGAGATAAATCATGTTTCTCCTTAATGCCACTATGAGAGAGAATACTAGGCCAGAAGAGCTGTAGGTTATAGCCAGTGGCACTGATTGTGTTCACACCCATCTGAAAGGAAGAAGGCAGGGTCAGGCCTAATGGGCAATCTGACTGCTTATACATCTGGTCCTTTTGAAATAAATGAGAAAAATGTAAATGTAAAAATTTTAGAATTTCTATGTTTTAATTTCCTAGAATAAATCTGGTTACTGGGTAGGGCTGCACATTAGCAATTATTTAGAAGGTAAGATGAAATGTATTGTTTGATTTCTGTTCAGTGTTTATTTCATCTTGAACACAGGAAAAATTAGTGGTTTTCTAAACTTTTAAAGTTAACTACCCAGACTGAAGAGTTTTAGAACAAGAAAATGTCAACAGTCTCTTGTGTTGCTGACACATTAAAACCAGTCCTTGTCTTAACTTGTCTTAACTTAAAAGCCCTTGTCTTAACTCTGAACTATGTATGTGAATAGACTTTAGTTCATTTCAGTTCATTCATTCAGTCTTGTCCAACTTTGTGACCCTAGGGACTGCAGCATGCTAGGCCTCCCTATCCATCACCAACTCCCGGAGTTTACTCAAACTCATGTCCACTGAGTTGGTGATGCCATCCAAACATCTCATCCTGTCATCCCCTTCCTGGTACTGACCAAAAAATACACTTTGATATTTGGATTTTTCTAGACTAAATACACTGCTCTGCTATGTAGGCTCTTTGCTTCGCTGGCCTTGTGACCATTTTACAGCTCTAAGCACATGCTATTTTCTGAGTAGACTCAGAAGCTCTAGCAAGTTCTCAAAGGGCAAATATTATTTCTGTTGGAAGCAAACTAAGCAATAACTAAGTTCCAGAAAACCCTGTTTCTGAGAAATTCTCAAATATCATTAAGAATAACTGGTTAACTTAAAAGGAAAAACAGCTATGCAACATTAAAGTACAATATTGCAGTAAGGGTAGAAAACACGTGTGAGGTTTCACCCTTGGAGTTCAGCCTTTTAAAAGCAAAAAGGTTATGCATATCAATTTGCAGTATACTAAAATTGTGTTCAAAGTTTATTTCAAGTCACAGAAAATATACAAACTAAGACAACAGAATGATTTGATTTTGTTCTGAGAGAAGGTGATAGGAGTCCTCCACCTGGCACCAATTTGGGTTAGGATGTAGAAGTCATCTTTTTGCAACATTTCAACAAAGTAATGGAATTAATTTCCATATCTGTTGCCAGGTATTTTTGAAAACCTGTAAGGAAAAGTTGGGAGAAAGCCATTACAAGTGGAGACAAAGTTCTCTTCCCCAAACATTAGGAAGAAAAGAATTTAAAGGTAGGAGAAGGAGTCTAGGCATAAGAACAAATCACCAGGAACAGATTCCTAAGGTGTCTGCCTCCTGCTTCCCCAAAATAATCATCTCTTACAGTGGAGTTTCTCAACCTCAGCACTACTGACATCTGGGGCCAGATAACTTTGTTATCAGGGGGTGTCCGGAGCATTACAGGAGGTTTAGCAGTATCTCTGGTCCCTACCCACTGAAAGCCAGTAGCACACCATACCCGCTAAAGCTGTGGTAACCAAAAATGTCTCCAGACATTTCCCAGTATCATGTAGGCAAAACCACCTCTGGCTGAGAACCACTGACCTAATGGTAATGGTACATAAGCCTGTCAGTGATAGCAGAGCTGGATCACAACCAGTAAGGTATAGGATGGAGGGAGAGCCAACCTCTTGGCTCCAGTATGCACCAATACCAGCAAATACACATTAAAACCTTTCCAGTGGAAAATTGCGAAGAACTACATGCTCCACACGTACATATTAGTGGAGGTTTAAAAGAGTTAAAAGGTCAATGAGGTCTGTAGTCTAGTTAAGAGTAATGTACCAATGTACATTTCTTCCTTTTGCACTATAAACCAAAAAGGTATTATGTACAAGATTCCCAAAATTTGATCATTGTGGGAAGCTAAGGGAAAGGTGCATGTGGCTCTCTGTACTATTTTCCCAACTTCCTGTGAATTTCTAATTATTTCAAAATAAAAGATAAAACAAACAAAAAACCCTGCTCTGTGGTTTATGTGCAAGGCTTTGAAATGAAGTACCTTATAAGCAAGAATATACAAGGAGAGAAATTTCAGAAACAATTTTTACCTCTACTATCCCAAAACATAATTTTCTCACATTCTAAGGGATACCTTTTCCGGCATAAATAGATTAGAAAAAGTAAGAGAGGACTAGTTTTTAAAAATCTATTCCTCTAACTCTAATAGGCAGTCTACACTTTCACTAAAGAAAATAGAATGCCTTGGGTATCTGGACTAAAAGATCTAGTTGCACTGTAAGTCTGGTGCCATCCATCTATGACAGCTTCCCATTAAAGTTCAGTCAAGTTAATGTCTAGATACAGATATAATGCATATTTACAGTTTAAAAGTTTTAACAATATTACAAATATGGATTAAAATACAATATATTTAGTAAAGACTGCTAGTTAGTGTAAATGAGACCACTGTTAAGTGATATACGGACAGAAATTATTACAAAGGGAATAAAAAGCAGAAATTCAAAATGTGAAATTCCAACTGATATTGGGACAATGTAAATTTTAAACTGTTTGTAAAAAGCAAAATTGTTTATGAAATACAAGATGTTGGGGAAAAATTTTTTTAAAAACCCTGTACATGTAATCAGGTTAGGTCACATGATTATGTTCCTTTCTAGCTGACTGAAGAGCAAGGAAACTAAGGGCAGTAGTGTACAGCAACCTCCATAACGTACAGGGACTGATGGTGATGGTGGACATTCACTACCTTAAATTATGTGCTGTAACAGTTTAACCTCAAAATATTCAATGTAAAATAAATACTTGAAACTAAAATGTTTACATATTTTATTGAAATGATTTGTATTTTCATTTTGATGGGAGAGTTGAGAATAAAATAACAACTGATTCTGGAAGAATACATACCAAACTATAGTTAGCAGTTGTCTTTGGAATGAGACTGAGAAACCAGAGCTTTTACCCTGAACTTTCTACATTTCTATATTCGATTAATTTGGTTAATCATATTTTGATTTAATTTGGTTAATTTTGATTTGACTTTGGTTAATTTTTATTTGATTTTGATTGATTTGGTTAATCATAATTTGATCATATGTCACTGTTGCCAATTTTAGGAAAAAAAGGTTAAATGAGATTACAATCAATTCAACAACTGAATAAATGCCTATCACCTCGCTTACCATGACAGGGACTGAGTTACTGAAGAGTGAAGGGTCTAGTCAAGAGGGGTACAGGCCTCAGGTAGTCTTGAGATCAAGAGACTCTTGTTGGTTAAGCTTGAAAAGTACATACCCCAAATGCACAAGGAGCTTGTCTGACTCAGGCACAGTAAGTCTGCTCACCTTTAAGGAGCTCCAGTAGATTTCTGTATTTGTTCCTTTAAGATCAGGATACTCTGCCTCTGCTCGGGAGGCAGCATGGCGATCTGGTCTGCAGTTAGTTGAAGAACCTGCATAATCAAAGCAGCCTGTGCAGAGGAAAAAAAACATAATGAGTTTTAACGATGGTGGCTAAAAAACTACCACCGGCTTCTGTCCAAGACGGAAGGATAGTTCACATACAGAAAACCAAAAAAAAAAAAATAAAAATAAAAAATAAAAAATCAAACCAAACCAAAGAAAAAAACAAAACCAGCTGGTGAGAAGAGGCAAAATGAAAAGCACAGGTACAATGCCTAAGATTAGAAGATTCAAAGCAGACACATTCATGAACCCCAAATTCTTACTGATGAAGATGATATTGGTAACCCCTGGGAAATCTACAGTTTTTAATCCTTTGAAAGAATTGAATCCTTTGAAAGGAGCTTTGAAAGTTGCTCCTTTTCACAAGTTTTGAGCTCCCTACAACGGTCAAATATAGAAACAGAAAGATATGCTTGTGGGGAATCTGCTATCATCTTTAGGGATAAGGTATAAAAGGGATGAAGAAAGGGATTTGGATTTCCAGGTCAATCAGGCCTGCACACAAAATATCTATTGGCAGATGAGTCTGAAAAGTTAAGACAAGCTACCACTGATGTATAGCCATTTAAGAATTTTAGGACCTGGCCCACAGATTTTCAGGTAACAAGATCATAAAGAATTCTAAGAGTATAAGCATCATTTCCAAAGGGACTCTGAAGACCCAGGACCTCCACATGGTGACTATGAAAAGAGGACTCCAAAAGATTTGTGCAAACGGAGGCAGCTGGACAACATTACTTACCTTCTCATGGTCCTGTGGAGTGACTTGGTTCTGGCCAGGACTAAAGCCACCAGGCTGGCCTCCACCCTGAATGCTTGCTCCCTGCATGCCTGCTCCCTGCATGACTGGGACCTATGTGCACAGAGACAAGGAGAGATTTTTGGTACTTTTCATTTAGGTTACCAGAATCCAGTAATATTAGCAATGTGAAAAAATAGGATCAGATTGTGGAGACGAGTAAAAAAGGCAAATAAATGACTCTGAAGATCAGTTCCTACTGTTAGCAACCGCAGAAGGCAGGGTTTAGCCAGAGATCAACTAGTAAGTTGATACATTTGCTTATGACAGCACCAGCATCATCAACAAATACCACAAAGCATAACTGCTTCTGCTGCTGCTAAGTCGCTTCAGTCGTATCTGACTCTGTGCGACCCCATAGACAGCAGCCCACCAGGCTCCTCTGTCCCTGGGATTCTCCAGGCGAGAATACTGGAGTGGGTTGCCATTTCCTTCTCCAATGCATGCATGCATGCTAAGTCACTTCAGTCGTGTCCAACTCTGTGCGATCCCACAGATGGCAGTCCACCAGGCTCCTTGGTCCACAGGATTCTCTAGGCAAGAATACTGGAGTGGGTTGCCATTTCCTTCTCCACGAAGCACAACTGGATACTATTAAATCAAGCAAAATTCAGCCATATAAGCACAGGTAAAACTGACAGCATCTGAGAAACTATCGCTCAGCAGAAACAGAAATGAAAGCTGACATATTGTGGAATAACATATGATGGCCCATTGGGGAGCTACATTCACAGGGATACTGCCTATCTCTAATTCAATCAAACACGGTTCGTCCCAAAGGGCCCTATCCCATAAGTAAGGCAGAAATGATCATAATGGCAGGGGCAGAAAGGAGACGGGAAGGTCTCTGGGGAAATGACTATTATTAGCCCAACATTTGTTTTTTTATAACTTCCCTTAGAGAATACACAGCAGATGCTTTCTGCTAAATACAGACTAAGAAACATGATTGACCTGAGTTAACCAAGTGCAATTATATCATTCTTACTGGTATATAAGATCTTCAATGGGTTCAATCTTTTGGAAAACAAACAGAACCCAAGGAAAAGGCCTCAGAGCACCTAGAATACTTGTTAAAAGGTCCCTATGCTGGAATTATGTTCACATTCAAAGCATTCACCCAGAGCTTAGGTGGTGGTTGTTGATCAGCTGCTAAGTCGTCTCTTTGTAACTCTGTGAACCCATGACCTGCAGCATGGCAGGCTTCGCTATCCTTCACTATCTCCTGGAGTTTGCTCAAAGTCATGTCCATTGAGTCAGTGATTCTACCTAACCATCTCATCCTCTGCCGCCCCTTTTCCTCTTGTCCTCAATCTTTCCTGTCATCAGGGTTTTTTCCAATGAATTGGCTGTTTGCAATCAGGTGGCTAAAGAATTGGAACTTCAGCTTCAGCATAAGTCCTTCTAATGAATATTCAGGGTTGATTTCCTTGAGGACTGACTGGTTTGATCTCTGCTGTCCAAAGGACGCTCAACAGTCTTCTTGAGCACAACTCAAAAGCATCAATTTTTCAGTGCCCAGCCTTTTTTATGGCCCAACTCTCACGTCCATACATGACTACTAGAAAAAACCATAGATTTGACTATACGGACCTTTGCTGGCAAAGTGATGTCTCTGCTTTTTAATATGCTGTCTAGGTCTGTCATAGCTTTTCTTCCAAGGAGCAAGCGTCTTTTAATTTCATGGCTGCAGTCACCATCTGCAGTGATTTTGGAGACAAGAAAATAAAGTCTGATACTGTTTCCACTGTTTCCCCATCTATTTGCCATGAAGTGATGGCAGTGGATGCCGTGATCTTGTTTTTTTTAATGTTGAGTTTTAAGCCAGCTTTTTCACTCTCCTCTTTCAACCTCATCAAGAGGCTCTTTAGTTCCTTTTCACTTTCTGCCATTAGAGTGGTATCAGCCGCATATCTGAGGTTACTGATATTTCTCCTGGTAATCTTGATTCCAGCTTGTGCTTCATCAAGCCTGGCATTTCACATGATGTAACCTGCATAAATGGTTGTCTGAGGAGGCCTTACAAATAGCTGTGAAAAGAAGAGAAGTGAAAAGCAAAGGAGAAAAGTAAAGATATAAGCATCTGAATGGAGAAGGCAATGGATGTGAGTTCCAAAGAATAGCAAGGAGAGATAAGAAAGCCTTCCTCAGCAATCAATGCAAAGAAATAGAGGAAAACAACAGAATGGGAAAGACTAGAGATCTCTTCAAGAAAATTAGAGATACCAAGGGACCATTTCATGCAAAGGTGGGCTCGATAAAGGACAGAAATGGTATGGACCTAATAGAAGCAGAAGATATTAATAAGAGGTGGCAAGAACACACAGAAGAACTGTACAAAAAAATCTTCATGACCCAGATAGTCATGATGGTGTGATCACCCACCTAGAGCCAGACATCCTGGAATGTGAAGTCAAGTGGGCCTTAGAAAGCATCACTCCGAAAAAAGCTAGTGGAGGTGATGGAATTCCAGTTGAGCTGTTTCAAATCCTGGAAGATGATGCTGTGAAAGTGCTGCACTCAATATGCCAGCAAATTTGGAAAACTCAGCAGTGGCCACAGGACTGGAAAAGGTCAGTTTTCATTCCAGTCCCAAAGAAAGGCAATGCCAAAGAATGCTCAAACTATTGCACAATTGCAGTCATCTCACACGCTAGCAAAGTAATGCTCAAAATTCTCCAAGCCAGGCTTCAGCAATACGTGAACCGTGAACTTCCAGATGTTCAAGCTGGTTTTAGAAAAGGCAGAGGAACCAGAGATCAAATTGCCAACATCTGCTGGATCATCAAAAAAGCAAGAGAGTTTCAGAAAAACATCTATTTCTGCTTTATTGACTATGCCTAAGCCTTTGCCTGTATGGATCACAATAAAGTGTGGAAAATTGTGAAAGAGATGGGAATACCGGACCACCTGACCTGCCTCTTGAGAAATCTGTATGCAGGTCAGGAAGCAAGGTAGAACTGGACGTGGAAGAACAGACTGGTTCCAAATAGGAAAAGGAGTACATCAAGGTTGTATATTGTCACCCTGCTTATTTAACTTCTATGCAGAGTACATCATGAGAAACGCTGGGCTGGAATAAGCACAAGCTGGAATCAAGACTGCTGGGAGAAATATCAACAACCTCAGATATGCAGATGACACCATCCTTAAGGCAGAAAGTGAAGAAAAACTAAAGAGCCTCTTGCTGAAGATGAAAGAGGAGAGTGAAAAAGCTGGCTTAAAGCTCAACATTCAGAAAACGAAGATCATGGCATCTGGTCCCATCACTTCATGGGAAATAGATGGGGAAACAGTGGAAACAGTGTCAGATTTTATTGTTTTGGGCTCCAAAATCACTGCAGATGGTGACTGTAGCCACGAAATTAAAAGATGCTTACTCCTTGGAAGGAAAGTTATGACCCACCTAGATAGCATATTGAAAAGCAGAGATATTACTTTGGCAACAAAGGTCCGTCTAGTCAAGGCTATAGTTTTTCCAGTGGTCATGTATGGATGGGAAAGTTGGACTGTGAAGAAAGCTGAGTGCCAAGGAATTGATGCTTTTGAACTGTGGTGTTTGAGAAGACTCTTGAGAGTCTCTTGGACTGCAAGGAGATCTAACCAGTCCATCCTAAAGGAGATCAGTCCTGGGTGTTCATTGGAAGGACGGATGCTAAAGCTGAAGCTCCAGTACTTTGGCCACCTCATGCGAAGAGTTTGACTCATTGGAAAAGACTCTGATGCTGGGAGGGATTGGGGGCAGGAGGAGAAGAGGATGACAGAGGATGAGACAGCTGGATGGCATCACCGACTCAATGGACATGAGTTAGAGTGAGCTCCGGGAGTTGGTGATGGACAAGGAGGCCTGGAGTGCTGTGATTCATGGGGTTGCAAAGAGTCGAACACGACTGAGTGATTGAACTGAACCCTGCATATAAGTAAATAAGCAGGGTGACAATAAATAGCTTTGACGTACTCCTTTCCCAATTCAGAATGAGTCTGTTGTTCCATGTCTGGTTCCAACTATTGTTTTTTGTCCTGCATACAGGTTTCTCAGGGGACAGGTAAGGTGGTCTGGTTGTTGTGATCCACAGAGTCAAAGGCTTTAGCATAGTCAATGTAGCAAAAGTACATTTTTTTTTAATTCCCTTGCTTTTTCTATAATCCAATGGATGTTGGCAATTTGATCTCTGCTCTTATTAAACACAAATTGTTAATATACATGTTACCTGCTTCCCCAGCAGATGAAAAGCAGCAAAGCATAAAAGAAATGTGGATAAACCATTAGGAGCAGATATCATAATAGCATTGTGAAGAACCAGGTGACAGTCTGACAGTGAAGGACACCAAAAAGCAAAGCAGGAAATAACTATGATTCCTATTATAGCATATATAATAATGAGTGGCTATATTTAATGATGACCTTGAGTAATCAAAAATGATCAAAATCATTTTTGCATCCTGTTTAAGAAAAGAAGAAAGCATAGTATATTTTATAAATGATTTTTCATTAAAATAGTTTAAAAACTTGGTTGAATAATTCTATTATCTGGAATATTCATGTGCATGCATTAACTCAGTTCCCAAAGACACTAGAGACATGAAGCATTAAAACAGCTTGGTACAGATTGCTAACATACTATCACTTTCAGTTCTTTATCAATACTGAATCCAGAGACCAGTCTGAACCTCAATGATCTGTTATGGACCTGAAATATCTATGAGAATAACATTTTTGAGGCTTCAGTCAATACTAATTTGAGGTACTGTAATGTATAACCATTTAATAATGGCCATTTAAAGTTTCTAGAAGAACCTGTTCTAGGCAGACAAGCAATAATACAGGTAAGCATGAATCTAGGTTTACTAAGACAGTCCGAGTTTATGCTTTTACCTCACAGTAATTACTGACAGCACCCTCAAATGTGTCTCTGTATAGACAATAAGTTATATAATTACCCTAGTAATAAAAAGCCTTTATCAACAAGTTTCCAATTAGGTGGACAGAAGTTAATTTCAAAATTTGATTTAAAATTATGAATTAAGGATATACTATTAGGTTAAAAAACAAGGTGCAGAAAAGTGAAAGGAGGAAAAAATAAGAATGCATGTATATTCATATTTGTAAAAATAGTATGTATTCTGATTTGCTAGAAAGATACATTATAATAAAATGTGGTTATCTACCAGAAATGGGGGTCATAGGGAGACAGGTAGAGGGAGGAAGGGAGGTTCTTACTGTCTATCTTTTATACATGAGTGAATGTATTTTATTTGTGTATAAGAAAACACATTGAACAATTTTTAAAAGTTTGAAGATAAAATTTTTTCTCTACCTCAAATCTAATTGCCTTTACAAAATCTACTAATGAAAACTATGACAAATTTAATATTGCAGAATAACAAGTCCAAGTACTAGAAGATAAAGGACAAAGGAATTATTGACAAACAGTCTTCCAACTATTATTTTTGACATCCTTCTCAAAAGGCTTCTCAATAGAATTATATAAGGACATCATGCAGTTATTAGTTATTTTTCTCTCTACTAGAATGTAAGCTCTACAGGGGCAGGACTTTATTTTGCTCACTCTGCTCTATCCCCACTACCTATAGCTCTGTCTGATATACAGTAAGTGCTCAACAAATATTTGTTGAACGACTGAATGAAAGCATTAAAAACCCGTTTTAATTATGAGGCTTACTGACCATAGAGGGCACAATAAAAATCAAGCCCCAAAACACATTTTTTAAAAAAGTACAACTAGAAAAACAGTAACCAAGTTTTTTCCTACACATACCAGAAAACAACATATTCACATTTCATATTAAAGAGGAGGGACAAATACACATATACACAATATACAATGTGTAGGCCACAGAGACGTAGCAGTATAGTAGGAAACAACATAGGTTCTGTTCCTTGCTCTACCACTTCTTAGTTTTGTGAATTTGGATAAGTCACCTGAATTCTTGGGTCTCAGTTTCCAAACCTATAAAATGAGAGAACTGGATGTCTGACATGTTCCATTCCACTCTGACCATACAATTCTCTCTCATACACACATACACATGCATGCCTGAGAGGGAATAAAGCACAGAAACATATGGGAGAGAAAAGAGAAACACAAGTACATATAGGAAGGAGGAAGTCACACTGAAGAAATATGAAGGTGGAAGAGCTAGAGGCAAACATAAGTATTAGCAGAAACAAAACAAAACAAAACAAAATAAGCAAACAAACTCACGGAGAAGATACATATGTACTACCTGAAGGGTAAAAAGGATGGAGATGACAACATATAGATAATCATAGCCCATCATAACACATAGCTGGAGAGCCAAATAAAGAGAAACAAGAGAAAATTCAGTTGCACAGCTTTTAAGGTAAGCATTAGTAAACTGCCATTCATACTCCACTGTTCACTTTAGGCTATGTGATGAAACTAAATTAAAACAGATTTCTGCAAACTTAAGATTAGCTAAATGACCACGAATAGCTCTTCATATGCTTGAATGCAGTAGTTCTTAGGGCTATACATTAGAATCATTTGCGGGAGGCTTTTCAAATTATCCATGCCTAGATTCTACTGATGTACACGCTGTCCCTTAAAATCAGGGGCTCTGTTCTGAATGGAATTTGAAATTGTGGGACAAGGTTACACTTATGGACTACACTCCTGGCAGTCAGAAAACCACCACAACCTAAGGAACAGAGAAACAAAAGGAAGGGAGATCCTAATCTTTCCTAACAAGCTCAGAAACCAGAAAGCAGTAATAATCAGCCTCAATAACCAATTCCTGAATAGATCAAGACTTCACATGGAAATGAGAGTACTACACATACCTGTCTGGATCCCTGGGGTCCAACGGCCCCCATGTTAATTGGACTGGGACCTTGGATTCCACTAGGTATAGGGCCTCTTGGGCCTGGCACTGGGCCCCTTGTATCCATGCTTCTGGCCTCCATTCCTCTGACTTCCATTGCACGAGCCTCCATAGCGCGGGCCTCCATAGCGCGGGCCTCCATTGCACGGGCCTCCATTGCACGGGCTTCTAATCCTCTAGCATCTAATCCTCTAGCCTCCATGGCTCGTGCATCTATGCCTCGTGGATCTCTTCCACCTATAAAAAAAAGTTGAAAGAAAACTATTCGGTAGCTACCCACATTTACTGCAAGAAGAACCAATAATCAAAGAAAGACAGAAATCTATTTTCTCCAGTCACATGTCCCCCAGCTACATGAGATTGCTTTCTCCTTCTCAATTTCTCAAATTTGCAGATAAACTTGAAAAATGTTTGCCAACTCTACTGCCCCAGCATTCTGTATCCCAGATTGGAGCCTAAGACAGAGCATTCATCATGAGTCCACAACTACCAGTCAGCTTTGTGACATGGTTTCCCCTCACCTCTGCCATCCAAGGGTGGACCCCTCTGATCTATCATGGGTCCTCTTGGCTCTGCCATTAGAGGTCTGGGCTCAGTTAATGGCCCTCCCCTCATCTCATGTGGGGGTGGGCCACGGCTGTCATGGCCAGGGACATGGTGCATGGGCGGACCCTGATGAGGTGGTCCCAGGTAACCTCTAGAGATGGAGAAAAAAATGTTATATTTTAAAAGAGAACAAAACAACATGAAAAGTGTCAACCAGAAGATCACCAAGTAAAAATTAGATAAAGAACTGATATAAACATCAGTCTGCAAATTCTAAGAGAATAACACAAAACAGATCAAAGACAAACTATAGAGATGTAAACCCATGTATTTCAGAATTTCATATTTCGTCAGGGAACTCATATTAAGGAGGAATTAATGGATATTCATTATATATAATGAATACACAGTATGGTGCTTAAGAACATGGGTTACTGTATAGGTTCAAATCTGGGCTTTATCACGTATTAGTTGTGTTGATCTTCAGCACATTTGCTTAACTTCTTGATGCCTTGGTTTCTTCATCTGTAACATGGGACTGATATTAGTATCAACCTCAGGGTTAGTATCAATAACAGGGTTGTTGTGTAGATTTAATGAAATAATCTCAATAAAGTATTCAAGTATTCAAAGCAGATTCAGAGTCATAAACCCCATTAATATCCATTATTATTATTATTGCTATTATTAGTAGCTTTTTCCCAGTCTGATATGTCTGCTAGAATTTCTAATTCCTGAGGATGAAGTTGCAATGGTTAGTTCAAAATGACATACTTCAACTACAAATTCTGCCCAGCAAGTGCTTTGTTTTGGACAGTGGTCGTGAATATTTATCTTTTGAAATAAGCAAACAGGCACAAATGGTATAAGAAGACTTTGTTCTCAAAGCAAGGGAAAATTCTAATTCCTCCAATCTTTTTCTTCTGTGTCAGGGCTTACCTAGGTTCTACCTCTCCAGTTACAGAAAGTAAAGTGCCTCCACGTGGGTCATTTGGAGCATCTCCCAACAGACCTCGAGGCGTTGGGACGTTGGCAGGCAAGGGCCCACGCTGCATAGCTGCTCTGGGGTCTTGCATTGGCACTGACAGGGAAACAAACGGGGAGTTACTGCTGTGAAGGACACATATGGCAACAAGGAATGACTCTACCACTGACAACGTAGTTCAGACACTGTAGAGTGGATGAAAGCTCACCACAGCAGAGTCCTCTTGCAGCTCAAGAACAGAAGCAGGGTATAGGCAGAATCTGTGCCAGGTCAGAGGTATGGATGGAATTATATAAAGAGCAAACTGGGGAGCAACCTGCCAAGGCCTAGCACTGCAATCTGAAGAAGAAACTTGGGCCCGTGGTTTTGCTTAGAATCAATCTTAGTTCAAGGACCAGAGCCACAAAAGTTAGGGTCTGGGCATATGTGAACACTGCCATGGCTCTGTGAGAACTGGCTGTCTCCTTACAGACTGCTATTCCATCCAAGCCTCCTGACACCAGTAGGGAGGGAGTACAGCCTCAGACAGATGCCCATATCCTCCATGTTCTCTGCCCTGTGTGAAGACATCAATCTTAGGCCTGTGGCCCCAAGAGGAAAAAACAAACAAACAAACAAACCCCAAACGCTACCCTTTTGGGTTCCGAACGTGAGGATGACTGCCGAGCAGTCCTTATCCTCTCAATGTCCCACCCTGAACATCACAAGCAAAAGGAAACCCGCAGATACAATGGGTACCTTGAACTCGCTCAATTGATGCAGGCCCGGTGGGTCCCACGGGCGAGTGCTGTACAGTTCCTAAGTGAGCAGCAAGTTCAAAAGGAGAAAGAGCAGACACTTAAAATAGCTTGCACACACACATGCAGAAGCATACAGACACTGGAGATTTATTCATAGTATCAGTTAAAAAGTTAAGAGGTCATTAGCTTGCCTTGGGCTACAAAATCTTCCTAAACTATATGATCTGAAACTGTCCTGCTTTGATGAGATTGCTTCCTAAGGTAAAACCTGTAGGCCACTGATTTTATCTGGGCAGGAATAACCAGCCACTTGTAATTTTCACCTCTGCTACTAGGATTCCCCTTAAATCTTATGATACTATGAAAAAAAGAAACAAAATATAAAACAGATGCTACTGAATCTCTAGTTAGGCAAAGAAGGCAAACATATTTTCATAAGCAAAAAATGGAAGAAATCGCAGTGAATCTGGAAGGCAAGATTTATTCTGGAAAAGCCCATAACAAAAGTGGGACAGTATTACTTCTATCATACTTTAAGGCACAAAAATTTCTGCTATCAAATGGGGAAATACAGTGAATGAACTTTAGATAAAGAAAGAGAATATCACTCCTCAAGAAGTACTCAACCACTGTAAGTTTTCGATAAACAAACACCACGACATCATTAAAGACTAATAAGATGACAGGGCACCAATGTTAAACTAAGGCAGCAGAAGGCAAGAAGTCTCTTCTTAAACATCTCACTGTCTCTTTCCACCTTTACAAATGTTCAAAAGAAGTACGGATTGCAGGAAAAGAATGACAAACTGGGTACAAATGAAAGATTCTTGCTTCTTCTGCTGGGTACTAAAGGAAAACTAGGAAGGAAAGTCTCATTTTCTCTCTTCATGAATACATCCTTGATATACCTTCAAAACTCAACTCATTTCCCTTTGTTAACTTTTGACCAGAAAGGTAAAGATAACTACATCAAGAGGGAAGATGTCTTATGGAAGTATGTATTAAACAAAGTTTGATTTATTCATGGCTGGGGAAGAGGCAAAGGTATGACTGAATCTCTAATTCCTTCTTTCTAAGTATTCAAAGCAGAAATACTTTGTGACACATAGTACTGATAGTGGCCGAGCTGGGTAGGGCACAACAGCACAAAAGCATGGGCTGCTCAGATGAGGTGTCTGGACGAAAGCTTGTTCCACTGTCAACAGCCTGACAAGATTATGCATTGTCACTTATAAACCACAGACAAGGAGTACAGTGCATAGACTTTTATCTTAGTATTTTGCTTTGAAAAAAAAAAAGGGTTTGGGGGAATTCCCTGGCAGTCCAGTGGTTAGGACTCAGTGCGTTTAATGAGATGGCCTGGGTTCAATCCCTGGTTGGGGAATTAAGATCCCCCAAACCATGGGGCATAGCTAAAAAAAAAATTAAAAACTAATTCAAAAATGGGTTTTACTTATAGACCACATGCTATTAGGTAATTTAAGCTTCCCTATACTTATCCAAAGCAGTTCTTTCTAATCACAAGGACACAATGAACAAGAATATGTGCTTAGTCACTCAGTTGTGTCCAACTCTTTGCAACCCCATGGACTACAGCCCACCAGGCTCCTCAGTCCATGGGATTTCCCAGGCAAGAATACTTGAGTGGGTTGTCATTTCCTCCTCCAGGGGATCTTTCTGACCCAGGAATTGAACCCAGCTCGCTCACTCTCTCGCATTGTAGGCAGATTCTTTACCATCTGAGCCACCAGGGAAGCCCATGAATTAGAACAGCATACATTAAAAAGCATTTTTAGAAGTTAATAGAAGCAGTGTGGACTGACAGAAAGAGGAGAGATTTTAGAGTCAGAGACTTTGGAATCTTAGTTCTGCAACTTATTAGCTGGAAGAGAAGACGAGTGCACCAAGCCCAGTCTACATTATTCAGATACCAGTATTTACTTACCTTGTCCCCTTGAGAAAGTAACTTAGAACTCTGAGCTTCTGGCTCTTCACCTGAAAACTGAAGTGCTGCCACCCCCGCGATCCCCGCCCCCCAACTCCCAAGGTTGTTTATGAAAACTAAAGTGCGTGGCCTAGAGGATGCACTCAGTTTTATTGTTAGTTCCCTCTGTTTTTTTTTTTTTTTTTCCTCGCTTCCCAATGTTGGTTTCAAACAAATCACTGCATTCTTTTTCTTCAAACTTCAGTAGTAGAAATAACGTGGTGATGTTGGAGTGGCTGTTGCTGTGGTGGAATCCAGTGTTACTACCACAGTATAACATACACTTACCGAGCAGGCATCACAGACCTTTGATTCCCAGCCCCCACTCCCCCAGTTTTCTCTGGGGTTTAATTTTAGTCTTCCACGTATTTAGCCATATGTTACATGCTCGTTACTAAAATTCCTTACTCAGCTCTCCATAGAGGCAGAGAGAACATGTGAGTAGAAGCATTAAACTACCAGGAAAATGCGATATAAGTTAAATAGAAACAAAGGATTCATTTGCTTCATCATTAATTCTTGTAGAGTTGGGCTCTAAATCACTTGACAGTGCTGTCCAACAGAATTTTCTGCAGTGATGGGAATGTTCTATATCTGCAATATCCAGTATGGTACCCTAGCCATATGCAGCTCCTGAGCACTTAGAATGCAGCTAGTGTACGTGAGGAACTGAGTTTTAGATTTCACCTAATTTCCATTTAATTCCATTTAATTAATTTCATATTTGAATAGCCACGTGTGGTTTCTGGTTGCCATATCAGTGCAGATATAGAACATTTCCATGTCTATTACACATTAATTGGATATTAGTATTTATTTACCTTGTCCCCGCTCCATGGACACTGGTCCACTTCCTGGCATTCCAACCTGGGCCTGCATTCCTCCTAGAAGATAAACGGCAGGAAAGTAAACATAAAGACAGTAGGGGAAAAATTTGGACACTGGCTGAGTTAACAAATTTCCTCTTTCTGCCCCACAAGCAGAAACCTACGAAGGAGGATCATTAACTACCACTAAACAATGGATTTATACAGAAGATGGGAGTTTGTTAGTGTACTGAAGCTTCAGTGACAGAAAAGTGAGTTATGTGAGATTAAGTAAGATTAAGCAAGTTAAGATTAAGATTCTTAATCTCACTCATTACCAAAATCTTGGCAGGGGGTTCTGTAACACAGCATAATGGCACACACTTCCTCCCACAAGAGGTAGTACTGTTCCCAGGGTACTCTGTATTATAAATCTGTGAGTATACTGTTTCAGTGGTGACAAAGATTTGTGGGGGCACAGCGGGCATTTTATGAGAAGCTGACAGGTATACTATTAATAGATGTCCTGCAAAGTGTGAGACAGTTCTATCAAACTGAGCATTACTCTATCTTGCAAAACTTTCATGTCTTGCTGAATATTCACATGAATGAAAATCTTTTTACAACCGTCTGAACTTAGAACTTGTCTGTTTTATTTGTAAGCAAAGAGCTTCTTTGCCCTGTTTTTACACCAACACATACACACACTGCATTTTCCAAAAACGCAATTACTGAGTATTATGGGTACTGTCTCGTTAATAACTTTACCAAGAGTTTTCATTTTCACCATTCAGAAAATCACATCATCAATGTCAATGGTCCTTGTGGTATCTGAATTGCAAAACATGTCTGGATCTGTCTTTTATGGTATAGGTGCAAGCATCTGTTATTTTTTGTTTTCTAGTATACTTTTGCTTAAATACTTGCATATTTATAATATTTTTTATTATAAGTTAATTTCCTTTTACTTCCCCCTTATATTATAGTTAGGGTAACTATACCGAATTTTCTTGGAAACCATGTTAAGTATGTTATGTCATCTGTACGTTTCATTTTAGGATAGTAAAGCATCACTGTAAGACATCTGTTACAAAAAGGAGTCACTGTGTCTAACAGTGTTGAGAATGACAGGTCTGCTCTAACCAGCAGGGGTATGATTGCTATACAGACTAAACATATACCATAAGTACTTGTCTGGTCCTTCCCACACAGCAGTAATTTTCTTTTCCTCAAAACAGTAATATTTGCTGCGAAAGGGGAGAAAAAACAGGCTGAACTATTTGCAGTTCTGTAATAGTTAACTAAAATACCCAAGTACATGTCACATTCTCTTATCCCATTTAACATGTCAGGCACCAAAGAGCCACGAATTGAGAACCTGAATCTGTGCTAGCTCTAACAATGTTACTAAGTAATTGTCATTTTAGACAGCTGATTTGATAAAATTAACACGGCCTCCAGGCTTGCTCATCTGTACAGGGAATGAGTATCTTCTCAGAACGTGGTCCCCAGATGAGCAGCATCAGCATCGCCAAGAATGTGTCAGAACTGCAAAGCTCAGAGCCCTACCTCAGACCTGCTAAATTAGAAAGTCTGGGTGTGGAGACCAGTAATCTGTGTTTTCATAAGCCCTTCAGGTGAAGCTAATGCACATTAACATCTGATGTCTCAATGATTTCCAAGTTCTCTTTTAGCTATAACATGCTATGATTTATTCAGACCACTCACCAAAACAATACAAAGATTTAGGATCTGAGGTAAGCAGTAGCAGAAGGCATCATGGGCCTAATTTCTCATTACACTATCACATAACGGCACCTTTGTTTATATGGGTTAGCTTCCCAGAAGTGGAACTGGCGGGTTAAATCAAGTATACATGAATTTTTAATGTGAGACTATTAAAAAGATGAAAAACTTCACATTTCCACTAGCAATGTACAGTATCACTCCCTCCACCAAGTGTCATCTCTGAAAACTTTTGCTTGTCTGTGAGGCTCAAGTATAATGAAATCTTGTTATTTAATTTGCAATCCCCTGAAAAGAAACGAACGTTTTTGTTGCCATCTGGATTTGCTCTTCTATGAAGTGCCCAGTCATTTTCTTTGCTTATTTTTCTACTAGTTTGTTTCCCTTTCTCAGCTACTGCCAAAGAGCTTCGTACAGGGTATCCCAAAACTTGTAGTGAAGTTTTAATAAGTTTAGAACTATAAATGCTACAAACTCATTAAAAAAAACTTGAAAATTCAATTAAATTCCTTTTACACTTATTTTACGTTTCTAATACTCTGCTGCTGCTGCTAAGTCGCTCCAGTCGTGTCCAACTCTGTGCAACCCCATAGACAGCAGCCCACCAGGTTCCCCTGTCCCTGGGATTCTCCAGGCAAGAACACTGGAGTAGGTTGCCATTTCCTGGCTCCTCCATCCATGGGAGTTTCCAGGCAACAGTACTGGAGTGGGTACAGTACATTGCCTTCTCCGTCTAATACTCTAGAACTAGCAAAGTTCCTTTATTCTTTAATAAGGTGCTAAGGATATTCACTTTCCTTTAAATACTGCTTTCACTATTTCCCCACACACTTTTTAATGGCGTGTATTACTTTTTGTTGTATTTTTGATAATTTATAAATTTCTTTTTATTTCCTCTTTAATTCAAGGATTATCAAGACTATGCTCCTTAACTTTAAAAGGTTTTTAAAATTATTTATTCCTATCTTTATTGGCTTATAAGCAAAGAATGCAGCATGTAAAATCTCTACATATTAAAACTTGTTTTTATTTTTTTGCCACTCCAGTGTTCTTGCCTGGAGAATCCCAGGGACAGGGGAGCCTGGTGTACTGGTGTCTATGGGGTCGCACAGAGTCGGACACGACTGGAGCGACTTAGCAGCAGCAGCAGTCACTTTTTAATGATGTGAGTATATTTTCTAGTCAAAATATGTAAGGCTCTGTCTATATATTAAATCAAGCTTATTGGTTCCATTATTTTATTTCTCAACATCCTTACTTATGTTTTGTCTACAGATGACAATATTTATACACTGTATGTTAATAGTTCATGACAATGTTAAGTACAGAAATGGAGAGCAGACATTTTTATAGAAACTTGACACTGCTGTGACATACAAATGCATGATGTGCACCAGGCTCCCTGAACAGGGCATAGAGCAGCTTAGGTGCTTCTCAACTCAGTAATGAGTTGCATGTCACAAGTTGCACACTTGCCATGTGTACTAGGACCACGTTACATACAACCTGTGATATTTTAAGATTAGCTAGGAACCTATAACACAAGAAAATATATAAAACACGGGAAACATAGGCAAAACACTCTCTGACAGAAATCACAGCAGGATCCTCTATGACCCACCTCCCAGAGTAATGGAAATAAAAGCAAAAATAAAACAAATGGGACCTAATTAAACTTAAAAGCTTTTGCACAATGGAGGAAACTATAAGCAAGGTGAAAAGACAGCCTTCAGAATGGGAGAAAATAATAGCAAATGAAGCAACTGACAAAGAATTTAATCTCAAAATTATACAAGCAGCTCCTGAAGCTCAATTCCAGAAAAATAAATGACCCAATCAAAAAATGGGCCAAAGAACTAAACAGATATTTCTCCAAAGAAGACAGACCGATGGCTAACAAACACATGGAAAGTTGCTCAACATCACTCATTACCAGAGAAATGCAAATCAAAACCACAGTGAGGTACCATCTCACACCAGTCAGAATGGCTTCTATCCAAAATCTACAAACAATAAATGCTGGAGAGGGTGTGGAGAAAAGGGAACCCTCTTCCACTGTTGGTGGGAATGCAAACTAGTACAGCCACTATGGAGAACAGTATGGAGATTCCTAAAAAATCTGGAAATAGAACTGCCATACGACCCAGCAATCCCACTGCTGGACATACACACTGAGAAAAGCAGAATTGAAAGAGACACGTGTACCCCAATGTTCATCACAGCACTGTTTACAATAGCCAGGACATGGAAGCAACCTAGATGTCCATCAGCAAATGAATGGATAAGAAAGCTGTGGTACATATACACAATGGAATATTACTTGGCCATTAAAAAGAATGCATTTCAATCAGTCCTAATGAGGTGGATGAAACTGGAGCCTATTATAGAGTGAAGTAGGTCAGAAAGAAAAACACCAATACAGTATACTAAGGAATTTAGAAAGATGGTAACAATGTCCCTATATGCGAGACTGCAAAAGAGACACAGATGTGAAAAACAGTCTTTTGGACTCTGTGGGAGACGGTGAGGGTGGGATGATTTGAGAGGGTAGCATTGAAACGTGTATATTATCATATGTGAAGCGGACTGCCAGTTCAAGTTTGATGCCTGAGACAAAGGTGCTCAGGGCTGATGCACTGGGATGACCCTGGGGGATGGGATGGGGAGGGGGGTTCTGGATGGGGAACACATGTGCGCCTGTGGCTGATTCATGTCAGTGTATGGCAAAAAATACTACAATACTGTAAAGTAATTAGTCTCCAATTAAAATGAAAAAAAAATCCCTTCTCCCATTCCCTGTCAACTTAGATCTTTAGACTGGTTTCTTTATAAAGCAGAAAAATTTAAATCCAAATTATCACCTATTAGTTGTGTTGCAGTTAATCTAACCCAGATTAGATAAAATAACAAGCGAGTTTGTTGCATAAAAAACTTTAAATACATGTCATATGTTCACACAGGTGTTTCACATGAGGAATCACTATTCCACCCATAACATTTTTAGTTATGGTTACTGAATGATGAAAAGCTGTAAGTGTAATATTAATTCCTACATACACAATTTTAGTGAACATATTAGTTTTTAAAATTCTTTTTTCCTCTTGTTGTTGTCTCACTATAGTTCATGAAATACAGTGTTATGTTTGTTAAACATAATGGTAACAAGACCAGGCATTTTGTTTTTGTTTATTGCCCCCCACCCAACCCATGTACTTTTTAACCTAACCTAACAGTCTCTAGCTTTTAGTGGGAGAACTGAGTCCATTCACATTTAGCAGAATGACTACATGAGACTTTATTCCTTCCACCTTAACTCTATGTTTATTATTATAACTTCACAATGTCGTTTCCTTTTCTCTGAATTTGTTGATTTGGTCTAGCTTCCATTCATTCTATTTTTCCCCTCATTAACTAGGAATTTTGTCATTCTTTGCCTTGCTCTCATAACCAGACATGTAAATTTGTATACAATAAATCAACTATTTGTTCCACCTAGGATATATACTGCCTAGCTACACATTAGTATCAAGATCTCGTTGCCACATCATAATTTTGCTATATACTATGCCATTTGCTATAACAAAACACTGCTGCTAAGTAGCTTCAGTCATGTCCAACTCTGTGCGACCCCAGAGACGGCAGCTCACCAGGCTCCCCCATCCCTGGGATTCTCCAGGCAAGAACACTGGAGTGGGTTGCCATTTCCTTCTCCAATGCATGAAAGTGAAAGTGAAGTTGCTCAGTCGTGTCAACTCTTAGCGACCCCATGGCTGCAGCCTACCAGGCTCCTCCATCCATGGGATTTTCCAGGCAAGAGTACTGGAGTGGGGTGCCATTGCCTTCTCCGTAACAAAACACTAGCAAAACACCAAAATGGCAAAGACTCTAAATGAAAACGTACCTCCAGGAGCTAAGGAACCAGGGCCAGGTCCTGTTACAGTGGCTGGTATCTGCCCTGGTGCTGCAACTCCAGCCTGCAGGGAAGCTTGCATCAGAGGAGGCGCACCATTGACATGCATTCCACTCTGACCAAGAGAAAAACCAGAGTATGTATATGCCTCTGTGGAGATTCAACATGCAAAGTCTTCAAATGGACAGCACCAAATATTCTACCAAATACCCTTTTCTTACAGCATGTCTAATGCAACATTAGATTTATAACACTTTGAATAGAAGTTGCAATACATACAATGAACCTGGTTACACAGAACATGACTGAGAGAGAACATATTTTAAAAGTAGAGATACACAAGTCTTGTCTGTGCAGTGAGGCCATTTTGTTGTTCAGTGGCTCAGCTGTGTCCAACTCTTTGTGACCCCATGGACTACAGCACACCAGGCTCCCCTGTCTTTCATCACTTCCCAGAGTGTGCTCAAACTCATGTCCATTGAGTCGGTGATACCATCCAACCCTCTCATCCCCTGTATCCCCTTCTCCTGCCTTCAATCTTTCCCAGCATCAGGGTCTTTTCTAATGAGTCAGCTCTTCGCATCAGGTGGCTAAAGTATTGGAGCTTTAGAATCAGTCCTTCCAATGAATATTCAGGATTGATTTCCTTTAGGATTGACTGGTTTGATCTTCTTGTAGTCCAAGGGACTCTCAAGAGTCTTCTCCAATACCACAGTTCAAAAGCATCAATTCTTTGGCACTCAGCTTTCTTTAGGGTCCAACTCTCACATCCATACATGACTACTGGAAAAACCATAGCTTTGACTAGATGGACCTTTGTTGGCAAAATAATATCTCTGCTTTTTAATATGCTGTCTAGGTTTGTCCTAACTTTTCTTCCAAGGCCATATATAGCACCTATTGTCGACTTCAAGACCAGGGCCTGGCAGTAAGAGTTGTTTTTTTTTTTTTTTTTTGAAGTGCCTTGAAACGAAGAGGAAAGAATTTAGGACTTTTTCCTTTTAAAAACAGAACTGTTTGCAGTCTATATTTTTAAGGTGAAAAAAAATTTTTGACCATTCTTTTCTCATCACTTTCCTTAGATACAATTCTTATTCGAAGGGAATGTAAAAAACAAAACAATTTAATGCTACATTAAAGCTCCTGGAGGGAAAGAGAATGTTATGTTTTCATCTGTGTATTTCCAAGAGAACTGAGGAGTCCCTTGGAATAGAACGAGCTCAATAAATACAGAATAAAACTAAAGGATACAAATATTTTAAAAATCACATGGTCTCAGAGAACACACATGAAACTCTAGAACAGAAAAAAGAAAACTGTATAGTGAGGTGGTTAAGAGAAAACAGGCTATGAGGACAGATAGAACCAGGTTCAGATCCTGGATTTGCCACTTAGATTGTTATTTTTGGAGCAGTTAACCTCTCTGGATCTTAATTTATTTCTGCATTTACTGAATCAGAGCACAGGTTGGTAAACTACGACCCATGGGGCCAAATTTGGCTCACTGCTTGGTTTCATAAATAAAGTTTTACCAGAACACAATCATGCACATTTGTTTACGTATTCCCTGTGGTTCATTTCATACTCCAATGGCAGAGTTGGGTAATCAAGACAGATCCCATGGCCTGCAAAGCTGCTCCCAAATTTACTATCTGGCCATTTAGAAGATGTTTGCTGACCCTTACCATAAACCTTTGTATGAGTCATCCAAGTTGTTTACCTCTGCCAATCTAACAGGTGAAAAATGGTAGCTTATTGTATTTCATTCATATTTATCTTGTTTTGAAGTTGAACAGTTTTCACACATTTAATATATATCTGCATTTCTATCCTTATGAACAGTTCATGTCCATTGCATAGTTTTCTACTGGGTTACTGGCAAATTTCTTACTAATTTATTTGAGGTCTTTTTTGTTGTTGTTTATTGTGAAAAATTCCAGATATATGTTATAGAGAGAATAAAATAACCATACATCTTAGGAAACATATTCAGTCAGTTCAGTTGCTCAGTCATGTCTGACTCTTTGTGACCCCATGGACTGCAGCATGCCAGGCTTCCCTGCCCATCACCAGCTCCCGGAGCTTGTTCAAACTCATGTCCATTGAATTGGTGATGCCATCCCACCATCTCATCCTCTGTCGTCCCCTTTTCCTCCCGCCTTTAATCTTTCCCAGCATCAGGGTCTTTTCCAATGAGTCAGTTCTTCACATCAGGTGGTCAAAATGCTGGAGCCTTAGCTTCAGCATCAGTCCTTCCAATGGACATTCAGGAGTGATTTCCTTTAGGATTGACTGGTTTCATGTCCTTGCTGTCCAAGGGACTCTCAAGAGTTTTCTCCAACACCACAGTTCAAAAGCATCATTTCTTTGGCCCTCTGCTTTCCTTAGGGTCCAACTCTCACATCCATACATGACTACTGGAAAAGCCATAGCTTTGACTAGAAGGACCTTTGTTAGGAAACTAACATCTCTGCTTTTCAAAATGCTGTCTAGGTTTGTCACAGCTTTCCTTCCAAGGCGCAAGCGTCTTTTAATTTCATGGCTGCTGTCACCATCTGCAGTGATTGTTCAGCCCAAGAAAATAAAATCCATCACTGTTTCCATTTCTTCCTCCATCTATTTGCCATGAAGTGATGGGACCTGGATGCTATGATCTTAGTTTTTTGAACAATGAGTTTTCAGTCAGCTTTTTCACTCTCCTCTTTCACTTTCATCAAGAGGTTCTTTAGTCCCTCTTTGCTTTCTGCCTTAAGGGTGGTGTCATCTGCATATCTGAGGTTATTGATATTTCTCCCTGCAATCTTAATTCTGGCTTCTGCTTCATCCAGCCCAAGGAAACATATTATATATATATACACATATGTATATATACACACATATACATATAAGTGTATACATATATATACACATATACATATACAATTGAAATCTCTCATGGGTCTTCCCTGGTTGCATCCTGTATCTCCCTCTTAAGACAACCACGGAACAATTCTGATGGATGTTTTGAAATTTTATGTAAACAAGTACATATTGAACATATTCCTTGCAACTCACTCAACATGCTTTTGGGATATGTACAGACACATACATCCCATATTTTGGAAATACATCCACATTTACTTA
The DNA here is from genome assembly GCF_001704415.2 of Capra hircus. Classification (NCBI taxonomy): domain Eukaryota; kingdom Metazoa; phylum Chordata; class Mammalia; order Artiodactyla; family Bovidae; genus Capra; species Capra hircus. Next base: position 39,380 of record NW_017189528.1, on the reverse strand, counting down.
TTTTCACTTCTGTATGGCATTACATTTTTGAGTTATCTGTGTTGATAGCATGTATCTTAGTTCACCTTAACTGCTACATGAAACTACATTTTGAAAGTTATTCATGGTGACACAATGTATTTTATTGAACTGTTATAGAGTATTTCATTAAATAAACACACTTTTTCCATTCTTCCATTCTTATACATTTAGGATGTTTCCAATTTTCACTATTATAAAGTGGTGATAAACATTCTAGAACAGGACTACTTTAAATAGTCAGCCTGCCGTGCATCGTGTGTGTGGCAAATACTTTTTCCAATTTTTTGTTTGTCTCTGGTGTTTATCTCTTTTTCTCCATACAGGATTTTTCAGTTTTCAAATATATTGATTTTCATGGCTTCAAGGTTTTGTGTCACACTTAGAAAATTAGCTTTACTTTTTTCATCCGTAAGAATGTAGATAAGAGTGCCAACATCATACAATGCTCTAATTATTAAATGAGATAATGTCTATGGAAGAACAAAGTGCCAACCACAGTGCCATGCATGCATACACACAAAATTAGCTTATAAAAAAGGACATAAAGCAAGGATCTTTGTTTTACAAACTTGGCACCAAATATGTCTTCATTCAGATGTCATGTACTATGCAACCTTGTTAACTGTTTTTATGCCTGGAAATAGAAATTATCATCTCTGGCTATCGAACATTCTTCCTTCAATATACCTTTCTAAAATGAAAATGACATTTTCAAGGCAAATTTTAAAAAATGTTAAGGGATAAAATCTTACCAAAGTCTGGGCCTGAGGTGTCTGAGGATTCTGCTGGTTCATTGACACACTGGATCCTGAGCCAGGTCCGGCACTGTGGACTGTCTGAGGGTTGCCTGCAATCAGCGTAGGGATATTTGTCTGGCGATGCAGAATTTTCTAAAAAGTGAGAAGACAAATCTATATGCTATCTGTTTCTTTCCTACTCATGGTTTACCTTAGCATTTCCATAAAAGAACCAGAAGCACTTACCAAGGCAATTTCTGGATCCACAATTCTCATGACTACCTGTGCTTGTAGCAAAGCATAAGCCAGTTGAGGGTTCTGAAGCAGCATGTTCCGTGCTTCTTGAGGACTATTCTGGACACAGAGCTGTGAAGATAAACAGATTCATCATTAGGTTCAATACTTATTACTCAGAAATTGACAGTGATTTAGAGCTATTCTCATCTGAGAAATGTAATATGCAAGAGGCTTTTAAAGCTATTACTGGGACTTTCCTGGGGGTCTCCTGGTTAAGAATCCACCTGCCAATGCAGGAAACATTGGTTCCATCCCTGGTCCAGGAAGGTTCTACATGCCGCAGGGCAACTAAGCCTATGTGCCACAACTCCTGAGCCCACATGCTCTAAAGCCCATGCTCTGCAACATCAGAAGCTGGCACACTGCAACTAGAAGAGCCCCACTTGTTGCAACTAGAACAAGCCCATGCAGCAATGAAGACCCAGCACAGCCTTGGATAATTAATTACTTTTTTAAAAAGAAGCAATTATCAATTTTTACATAGCACAGAAAATCTTGGGCATGGTAGGCCAGAATAGGAGAAGGTATTTCAAATACCATAATACCACCATTTAGGGAAAAAAGCCACATTTTAACATCTACATATGGTATCTATGGGCCACAAAAACCCAGCCAGATTGTGTAGGTGTGTCTGTGCACAAAAAATAGAAAACTCTTTGTATGAAATATATAATACACTGTGTACATGTGGAATATTGAAGGTGTAAGAAATGTTGGTCAACAGGCACATCTACTATTTGAGCTCAGGATATCATTTCCATTAACTTATCAATGACTCCTTGAAGAGTTGATATGACAAAATATGATTTAATCATAACCTAATCCCTCCTCCCACCTTCATCTGTTTCATCAGCTCAAACATCTGCTCTGGTGGAAGGCTGGCAACTGCTTTGCTAATGGACTCAGGGGCATCCTCAGGACTGATGGTCTCTCCATAAGGTGACTCAATGACAGGGGCACCAGTTCCAAGGCCTGATTGGGAAGAAGGTACAAAAATGTTAAGGAGGTAAAACAAAGAGCTAAATCATTTCATGTATCTACTTTCCAAGGCTGCTGTAAGAACTTGTTGATAACTTTAAATTTTCTAGAGCCTAGAAATAAGTGATTTGCAAATATTTTATTTCTGTGAAGTAAAGTCACAGAGTGTATTTTCTGTTCTCTGATGAAAGCTGAGACCAAGAGCATACAGGTGAACAGTGTTAACCTAAATTAGGGACTAGGCATATCCATTTCCTTTCACAAGTCGTTTCAGAAGCAAAAGGTTCAAACAGAAAAAGTTCTAATTTCAAAATGGAATTTTTGGATCTATTACCTTGTGAAAAAGCCATGAGAATGCCTTGGTATTCCCACCAGTTACAGATCTGGCAACATAATTACAGGAGTGGCAAACACTAATGACAGTTAACATGATTTACGGCTTGGTAAGCCTGAAATTCATCTTAAACTGGAAATTAACTCCTTGGAAATGGAAGGGCTTAAGCCAATTTTACCTTATTTCTCAAAGATACACACACACTTCCCTAATGCAGGCACTTTAGGTAGGTCAAGTAAAAAGGCTGATAACCATTTCAACAGATACTAAAACATATCATTAAGTGGGAAATCTTCATTGTTACATCTTTACTAACTCATGTTATATATAGCTTGGATGTATACTCACTCTTCAGCTCTTCTTTGTTCTTTTCGCTGGCAGCATTGTCCACTCGAAGTGCTCTCCCACTAAATTCACGGCCATTTAGGTTTCGCATGGCACTAAGTGCTGTCTCCTGGTCTTGGTATTCACAGAAGCCATAACCTTTTGGCTTTCCTGTCTCCCTATCATAAACCAACCTGGAGAGCAGAAGCAAGCATCAGGTACAAATGTTACAAACACATAGGGTTCCTACTATCATTACTGTTGTTTTAGTCGCTAAGTTGTATCCAACTCTTTTGTGACTCCATGAACTGTAACCCACCAGGCTCCTCTGTCCATGGGATTTTCCAGACAAGAATACTGGAGTGAGTTGCTATTCTCTCCTCCAGGGGATCTTCCCAACCCAGAGATTGAACCCAAGTCTCCTGCATTGGCAGGTGGATTCTTTAGCACTGGGCTACCTGGGAAGCCCCTCCCACTCCCACTGCCTTGTAATTTGGTCTAGGTAAGACAAATAACCCCATTGCTCTGTCCCACTGAAACATTGTTACACATCTTTTCAGTTGAAAACAATGTATCTTAGTAAAAATGAATGTGAGTCCTATGGTATATGAATCTCAATGAAGCTGTTACAAACTAACAAAGAAGAAGAATGCATGTGAAAACTCACCAGTAAAAACCTTGCCATTATTACTAAGGGCCAAGTCTGTGGTGATTCTTAAGAAACTTCCACCAAGTAGTAAAAGAGGATCTCACCTGAAACTAACAACAGGTCCAACCTCAGAAAAGATGTCCTTTAACTGCTCTTCAGTAGCCTCATAAGGAATGTTCCCCACTAAGGAAGAAAATAGATAACATAACAAAAGTCTGATTTTTCTAACCTAGATCTTTAGTGACAAAGTATCTGAATATATCACTGACAATGTAACAACTGGTTCAAATACAATGATCCTTCAACCTCAGTTCCCTGGTAGTCCGTTAGATAAGATTTTAATTCTGGCTGCTGACTTCAATTACAAGAGAAATAAACCACTGAGACTGGACACAAAAGAAGAAGGCACTCTTTAAGTATCAGTTCTCAGACTAGACTGACAAGTGTTAGATTTCCGTTAACTATGGTGAGAATAAATACTTAGGCATTGGTATTTATCTGAAGTTAAGTTTTATCATTAACTACTAAAAATGTCAATATTATAATTTTTAAAGCTGGCACATGTCTTTATTTTCACATATACATGCACTCAAAAGAGAATGACCATGAGTGTACTAGAGGATGTTTAAAAATTATTCTGTTGTAAAACAACTATAACAAAAAATATTGGGAACTATTTCCTCACGTTTCTTCCAAAAGATGCTTTAAAATCACCACGCGTACTTAAAAAAAAAACAACAAACTTATTTCGGCTGAAGATTACTCAGAATAGACTCGACCCTCTTTAAAATTTCTTCAACGTGGTTTTAATCGTTCGTTCATTCATTCATTCTTTCATTTACAATCCACCTTAAGACGCCAGGTAGCCACGACTACTAAACACGAACTAAAATGTAACCGGTAAAAAGCAGAGGATGAAAGCCCTTATGAGAGGGCGGGAAGTGAACACAGGCTCTAATACCCTCAGCACACAACCTGTATTCTAGTTAGAGGGTGAGAAGTACCACAGGACAGTTGCCATGATCCCTCACTTCTGGCTAATAATTGAAGCTCATGAAAAGAGAAACGCATAGAAGCTAAACGGTAGTTTTTTACAACACGGTAGTTTTTGCTGAGAGACCTTGGGGGAAGGGATGCATCACTTTGATCACGAGTCTATCAGGCTAGGGGCCCCACAGGATAGGCAGGTCGAGCTGTAAGCCCGACCTACGGCTCCCATGGCGATTTCTGAGGCGCAGGGAGGGGATTCCCCGCCGCTCCCAGTCTTTTTCTGTCCCTCCCCGATGCTTGGTTCCTCAGAATTCCTCTCACCGAACACGGAACGTAGAGAACGGTCCACCGCAGGGTCTCTCACAGTCAAACCCGCCATCGCTCTTTCCCGGCGGCTTCCGGTGCGCCGAAGACTTCTGGACAGCGCTCGAGCCCAGCGCGGAACACACTTCCCTACGGCCCGTGAGCCGGAAGCGCCTGAGCCGCAGGCGCTGGGGCCGGATGGACGCAGGGTCCCTCCCTCGGCGTCATTCCGTCACAATCGGCACGTATTACTTCCACTGGAGCACTAGGGCCCCCGCCCTGTCCCCCTCTCCCCGTACCCCGCTTGAGAGTAACCCGGTTCTGAGCTAGAGCTCGGTTAATTTGAAGGCTTTTAGTATATAGAATTTCTTCTTATTCATTTTTTCCTTAGGCTAACGCAAGTAATTGCTGACCCCAAAAATGATGGTGGCGGCGGCTTTACCATAGTAACAGGGAAGTCATTTGATAAACAACCCTGGCACTTTAACTTTAGTTCCTCCCCGTTAGGGAAGGGAAACGCGTGGCCCCGCCCCAGCGGCGTGAGTTTTATTCTTTTGCAAAAGCTGTGAACGTTCGGACTGAGAGAAAGAGTCGAGGCATCCTAGAGAATGAGGGTTGCTCAGTGTCAAGGCGTCAACATAGCTGAGGATATGGGGAAGTAAAAATAGAACAAATTTGCCTGCTTTCATGTAGCCTTTGGGCTCCCTGTGCTTGGTGGTGAGGGGGCGGGGCGACGGAGGATGTTGGCAGGCAGGGTATCAGAAAACATCGAAACTGGAAGTATCTTTGATCCCTGGTACACAGCAAGCAGCTAAGGTATGATTTTAACTCGGGTTGCTTTGGCTCCAGAGGATGAATGTTTATGTGATGTATCTACTACTTTCAAATATAACTCAGAATTTTAATGGCGTAACTTGAAATCATTTTTTGGAAAGAACTTAAGAGCATAGGGCCTGGTGATGGTGGATCAATGGCTCGTAATAACGAACCACGAAGAACAGGTTGAGGCACCACGGCTTGTTCTGCCTTCAGCCATTTGTGGAAAATGGACTGTTGGTTCTGTCACTTCATCAACCACTCCTATTGGTTAAAAAAGAAGAGATGTGTACAAGAGATATTTCCTAAGCTTTTTTGGGGGGAGGGGTTTCAGATACAGGCTAGATACCTATGATCCTACGTCTCATTGCTATTGTCCATGATTGTCTTTTCCCTTCATTGCTTCACTCCCAGAGAGGCACATTTGTTTTGCCTCCAGTTTGCAGCAAAATGAAGATAGAAGGTGTTGTCTGATGCCGTTATAGGTATAACATCTCAGAGAATCATGGAATGACATCCCCCTCTGAAAGGTAGCAACTTCTGGATAGACGTCTTTTCATGGAAAAGATTCAAAATAGCTCTTGTAGCATTATCTAAGTTAAGAAAATCCTCTAGGAGGCCTGCAGACATAAGGTAACTCGGGACCCTCAGAGAGCACCTGATTGTTGACACAGATCCTGGTCAGTATCTGGCTATGGGTACCAATTGCCTTGCTTTCCAGAAAGAAACATCATTCCTAGGTTTTGCACACTGGTTCTGCACCAGTGTATACTTTCTGAGAATGTTTGAGGGTTCAGCTCTGAGGCTACTCTACAGATAATTGTCTAATCCATCAAAGCTGGCTGTTCAGTCTTTCGGTTTTAGCATTTTCATTTTTTATTTCTTATCTAACTACTTTTCTTAATTCATGCTTAATGAATATATTTTATGTATTCCTTTCCCAGAATCCTGTTGCTTCAAAGGAGGTTTGGGATTCTTCACCTGTCCAAAGGCTGCCTTATGAGATCTTTTGCTTGGTAGCAGACCAGGGAGTTGGGCAGTCAGCTGAATTAGAAGATTTCATTTGTTCTTGGCAGTGGCATGCTGACCTCTTGTTGCTGATTGAGGACTGCTTCCAAACTAAGCATTGGGGAAAACTGATTAAAAGGAGGAAGTCTTTTGAGTTTTTTTTTTTTTTAATAGAAACCACTAGGCTTGTCTAAAACTTTTGTCAATTTGGGGTCTTGTTCTGTTTCAGAACCAGAAATCTGGGAGACCATTGCCTTGGCACGTGGAATCCAGGGCCTAGCGAAATGAAGGTGGATATCACTGGATAGCACTTAAACTCCAACAGTATGCTGCTAGGTGAGCAGGGCTTGATTGAGCATGTGGATAATGGTATCAGGTTGGCATAAACAGGGTGATGATTAAAAAGAGTTACTATTTGTGAAGGCCCATATGTTGGGTTGGCCTGAAAGTTTGAGTTTTTCCGCAAGTTGTTACAGAAAACCCCAAACTTTTGGGCCAATCCAATAGATTACAGAGCTTCTTTACATAGATCTCACTTGATTCTCACAAAACCTGGGAGACAGTTTTAGTGTGCCGTCTTTTTTCTTATTGTGATAAAATATGCATAACAAAATTTATAATTTTAACCATTTTAAGTGTATAATTCAGTGGCATTAAGTGCAACCATCATCACTGTCCCATTTCCAGAACTTTCATGTTTTCACAAACCGAAACTCTGTACCCAGCAAACACTAATTCCCCTTCTCATTCTGTCTCTGTGAATTTGAATATGTACCTCACATAAGTGAAATTGTAACACTGTTTTTGTTTTTTTGGTTATAGTTTGTTTAACTTAGCATAATGTCTTCAAGGTTCATTTATGTTGTAGCATGTATCAGAATTTCCTTCCTTTTTAAGGCTAAGTAATAGTCCATTGTGTGTATATACCATGTTTTGTTTATTCCTTCTTGAGTTGTTGAACACCTGAGTTGCTTCTACCTTTTGGCTATTGTGAGTAATGCTGCTATCAACATGGGTGTGCAAATATCTGTCTGAGTCCCTGCTCTCAGTTCTTTTGGATATATATGCAGAAGTTGAATTGCTGGATTGTATGGTAGTTCTGTGTTTAATTTTAAAAAATAATTTTATTTATTTATCTTTGGCTGTGCTGGGTCTTCGTTGCAGTGTGGCCTTTTCTCTAGTTGTGGGGAGCAGGGGCTACTCTCTAGTTGTGGTGTGTGGGCTTCTCATTGCAGTGACTTCTCTTGTGGAGTATGGGCTCTAGGGCAGGGTTTTCCATGTGGCACTAGTGGTAAAGAACCTGCCTGCCAATGCAACAGGCATAAGAGTCATGGGTTCGATCCCTGGATCAGGAAGATCCCTTGGAGAAGGGCATGGCAACCCACTCCACTATTCTTGCCTGGAGAATCCCATGGACAGAGGAGCTTGGTGGGCTACAGTCCATGTGGCTTGGACAGTAAAGAATCTGCCTGCAATGCAGGAGACTGGGTTTGATCCCTGGGTCAGGAAGATCCCGTGCAGAAGGGAATGGCAAACCACTCCAGTATCCTTGCCTGAAAAATTCCATGGACAGAGGAGCTTGGTGGGCTACAGTCCATGGGATCGCAAAGAGTCGGATATGACTGAACAAGTAACACTCATGGGCTCTAGGGAAGAGGCTCAATAGTTTTGGCACACAGGCTTAGCTGCTCCAATGCATGTGGGATCTTCCTGGGTCAGGGATCGAACCCATATCTACTGCACTGGAGGGCAGATTCTTTACCACTGAGCCACCAGGGAAGCCCCTATGTTTAACTTTTTGTGGAACCATCCTACTTTTACATTCTGTCATTTTACATCCTATCATTTTACATTCCTGCCAGCAGTACACAAGGGTTCCTATTTCATCCTCAGCAACATTGTTATTTTTTAAAAAATACAGTCCACCCTAATGAGTATGAAGTGATATTCCATTGTGGTTTTGATTTGCATTTCCCTATTATATTGGAAAAACCTACCATTCTCCTCTCCTGTGTGTCTGCTTTACTTTACCATAGAACACTTCACTTTGAATACTTCCGTGTTTTTCTCCACATGAAGCAATTCTCTGTGATACCAGGTGGGTGTCCTACAATTTAATTCAACTCTGACACTATCTGCTTGGAGATAGCATTAAATTCATAGGTTAAAGGCTCAGTGCCACAAGACTGCCTTCTACCTCCACTTAAGATGCCAGTTGTAAGTTCAGGTTATCACCTATACTTCTGACTAACTGGCTATATAAATGAGAGGTTCCAATGACTCCCTCCTTGGTTTCAACTTATTAACTAGAGTGGCTCATAGAACTCCAGAGAACAGTTACTTACATTTACTGGTTTATTAAAGGATATGACAAAGGATACAGTTAAACATCCATATAAAAAGATACATAGGATGAGTTCTGTGAGGTCCTGAGTGCAAGAGCTTCTGTCTCTGAAGAGCTGGGGTGCATCACCCTTCTGGTACTTGGATGTGTTCACCCACTGGGAAACTCTTTGAACTCCTACTTTGGGGATTTTTATGGAGGCTTCATCACATAGGTATGATCAATTATTGCTCTATTTCCAATCTCTCTCCCCTCTCTGCAGGATAGGGAGAAAGTGGAGCCAAAAAGTCCAAGCTTCTGATCCTAGCTTGGTCATTCTGATAACCAGCCCCCATCTAGGAATTTACCTGGAGTTGCCTCATTAGAACAAAAGATACTCCTAGTGCTCTTATTACTGGGGTGAAAAACCAAATATTAGAATAAGAGGTGCTCCTAGTGCTCTTAGGAAAGGGTTTTTGGAGTTCTGTGCTAGAACCGAGAATGTAACCAAATATATATGTTTTCTGTTATCTCTCACCTAAGGATTAATGAGCTTTTTGGCTGTTTGTATATCTTTGGATAAATGTCTATTTAATTCCTTTCCCCATTTTTTAATCTGGTTGTTTGGTTTTTTGTTGTTGTTGCATTGTAGGGGTTTTAAAAAATGTATTTTGGATCCTAATCCCTTATCAAGTATATGGCTTGCAAATATTTTCCCCATGCTGTGGGGTGCCTTTTTCCTGTGTTGATAGTGTCCTTTGATGCACATCAGTTTTACATTTTGATAGAGATCAACTTATCTTTTTTTAAATTTGTTGCCTGTGCATTTGGTATCATTTCCAAGAAAACTTTGGCAAATCAAGTGTTATGAACCCTTTCTTCTATGTTTTTTCTAAGAGTTTTATAGATTTAATCTCTTACATTTAAGTCTTTGGTCCAGTTCAAATTAATTTTTGTATCTGGTTTAAGGTAAAGATCCAACTTCATCCTTCAGCATGTGGATATCCAGTATTCCCAGTGCCATTTGTTCAAGACTGCCCTTCCCCACTGAATGGCCCTGACACCCTTGTTGAAAATCGTGTGACCATTGACCATATATGTGAAGATTTATTTCTGGACTCCCAATTCTATTCCATTGATCTATATGTCTGTATTTGCTAGTAACACACTGTTTTGTTTATTGTAACTTTGTAGTAAGTTTCAAAATCGGGAAGTATGAGGTCTTCAACTTTTTTTTCTTCAAGATTTTTGTAACTATTCAAAATCCCTTGAGATACTATAGGAGTTTTAGGATGGATATTTTTAAAAATTTCTGCCAAAATGTCATTGGGATTTTAATAGGGATTGCTTTTGGTGGCATCATAACAATATTGAATTTCCCAATTCCTAGACATGGATGGCTTTCTATTTGTTTGTGTATTCCTTAATTTCTTTCAGTAACATTTTATAATTTTTAGCATAAAAGTCTTTCACCTTTTGGTTAAGTTTATTCCTGAGTATTTTATTTTTTGATACATATGCATGTGGAAATGGCAATCCACTCCAGTACTATTGCCTGGAAAATCCCATGGACAGAGGAGCCTGGTACGCTACAGTCCACGGGGTTGCAAAGAGTCGGACACGACTGAGCGACGTTCCTTCCTTCCTTCCTTCATGCATGTATATATATATTTGATATATAGCATTGTATTTTTACGTGTACATCACAATGATTCCCTATTTGTATATATTGCAAAATGATCACCACAATAAGTCTAGTTAACATCCATCACCCCACATAATTACACTTCTGATGAGAACTTTTATTTTTATTATTTTTGAAATTTATTTATTTTAATTGGAAGCTAATTACTTTACCATATTGTAGTGGTTTTTGCCATACATTGACATGAATCAGCCATCGGTGTACATCTGTTCCCCATCCTGAACCCCCCTCCCACCTCCCTCCCCATCCCATCCCTCAGGGTCATTTGAGTGCACCAGCCCTGAGCACCCAGTCTCATTCATTGAACCTGGACTGGCGATCTGTTTTACATATGATAATATACATGTTTCAATGCTATTCTCTCAAATCATCCCACCCTCACCTTCTCCCACAGAGTCCAAAAGACTTTTTTACGTCTGTGTCTCTTTTGCTGTCTCACATATAGGGTCATCATTACCATCTTTCTAAATTCCATGTATTGCGTTAGTATATGGTATTGGTGTTTTTCCTTTCCAACTTACTTCACTCTGTATAATAGGCTCCAGTTTCATCCATCTCATCATAACTGATCCAAATGTATTCTTTTTAATGGCTGAGTAATATTCCATTGTGTATATGTGCCACAACTTTCTTATCCATTCATCTGCTGATGGACATCTAGGTTGCTTCCATGTCCTGGCTATTGTAAACAGTGCTGTGATGAACACTGGGGTACACATGTCTCTTTCAATTCTGCTTTCCTCGGTGTGTATGCCCAGCAGTGGGATTGCTGGGTCGTATGGCAGTTCTATATCTAGTTTTTTAAGGAATCTCCACACTGTTCTCCATAGTGCTGTACTAGTTTGCATTCCCACCAACAGTGGAAGAGGGTTCCCTTTTCTCCACACCCTCTCCAGCATTTATTGCTTGTAGACTTTTGGATTGCAGCCGTTCTGATTGGCGTGAAATCATACCTCACTGTGGTTTTGATTTGCAGTTCTCTGGTAATGAATGATGTTGAGCATCTTTTCATGTGTTTGTTAGTCATCTGTATGTCTTCTTTGGAGAAATGTCTGTTTAGTTCCTTGGCCCATTTTTTGATTGGGTCATTTATTTTTCTGGAATTGAGCTTCAGGAGCTGCTTGTATAATTTTGAGATTAAATTCTTTGTCAGTTGCTTCGTTTGCTATTATTTTCTCCCATTCTGAAGGCTGTCTTTTCACCTTGCTTATAGTTTCCTTTGTTATGCAGAAGGTTTTAATTTTAATTAGGTTCCATTTGTTTATTTTTTCTTTTATTTCCAATATTCTGGGTGGTGGGTCATAGAGGATCCTGCTGTGATTTATGTCGGAGAGTGTTTTGCCTATGTTCTCCTCTAGGAGTTTTATAGTTTCTGGTCTTACATTTAGATCTTTAATCCATTTTGAGTTTATTTTTGTGTATGGTGTTAGAAAGTGTTCTAGTTTCATTCTTTTACAAGCGGTTGACTAGTTTTCCCAGCACCACTTGTTAAAGAGATTGTCTTTTCTCCATTGTATATTCTTTCTTGCTTTGTCAAAAATAAGGTGTCCATAGGTGTGTGGACTTATCCCTGGGCTTTCTGTTTTGTTCCATTGATCTATATTTCTGTCTCTGTGCCAGTACCATACTGTCCTGATGACTGTAGCTTTGTAGTATAGTCTGAAGTCAGGCAGGTTGATTCCTCCAGTTCCATTCTTCTTTCTCAAGATTGCTTTGGCTAGTCGAGGTTTTTTTGTATTTCCATACAAATTGTGAAATTATTTGTTCTAGCTCTCTGCAAAATGCCGTTGGTAGCTCAATAGGGATTGCACTGAATCTATAGATTGTTTTGGGTAGTATACTCATTTTTCACCATATTGATTCTTCTGATCCATGAACATGGTATATTTGTCCATCTACTTGTGTCCTCTTTGATTTCTTTCATCAGTGTTTCATAGTTTTCTATATCTAGGTCTTTTGTTTCTTTAGGTAGATTTATTCCTATTTTATTATTTCATTGAAATGGTGATTGGAATAGTTTCCTTAATTTCTCTTTCTGTTTTCTCATTGTTAGTGTATAGGAATGCAAGAGATTTCTGTGTGTTAATTTTATATCCTGCAACTTTACTATATTCATTGATTAGCTCTAGTAATTTTCTGGTGGAGTCTTTAGGGCTTTCTATTTGGAGGATCATGTCATCTGCAAACAGTGAGAGTTTTACTTCTTTTCCAACCTTGATTCCGTTTATTTCTTTTTCTTCTCTGACTGCTGTGGCTAAAACTTCCAAAACTATGTTGAATAGTAGTGGTGAGACTGGGCACCCTTGTCTTGTTCCTGACTTTAGGGGAAATGCTTTCAATTTTTCGTCATTGAGGATAATGTTTGCTGTGGGTTTAACATATATAACTTTTATTATGTTGAGGCATGTTCCTTCTATTCCTGCTTTCTGGAGGGTTTTTATCATAAATGGATGTTGAATTTTGTCAAGGGCTTTCTCTGCAACTACTGAGATAATCATATGGTTTTTATCTTTCAGTTTGTTAATGTAGTGTACTACATTGATTGATTTGCGGATATTAAAGAATCCTTGCATCCCTGGGATAAAGCCCACTTGGTCATGATGTATGATCTGTTTAATATGTTGTTGGATTCTGTTTGCTAGGATTTTGTTAAGGATTTTTGCATCTATGTTCATCAGTGATATTGGCCTGTAGTTTTCTTTTTTTGTGGCATCTTTGTCAGGTTTTGGTATTAGGGTGATGGTGGCCTCATAGAATGAGTTTGGAAGTTTACCTTCCTCTGCAGTTTTCTGGAAGAGTTTGAGTAGGATAAGTGTTAACTCTTCTCTCAATTTTTGGTAGAATTCAGCTGTGAAGCTGTCTGGTTCTGGGCTTTTGTTTACTTGAAGATTTCTGATTACAGTTTCTATTTCTGTGCTTGTGATGGGTTTGTTAAGATTTTCTATTTCTTCCTGGTTCAATTTTGGAAAGTTGTACTTTTCTAAGAATTTGTCCATTTCTTCCAAGTTGTCCACTTTATTGGCATACAGTTGGTAATAGTAGTCTCTTAAGATCCTTTGTATTTCTGTGTTGTCTGTTGTTGTTTCTCCATTTTCACTTCTAATTTTGTTGATTTGATTCTTCTCCCTTTGTTTCTTGATGAGTCTGACTAATGATTTGTCTATTTATCTTCTCAAAGAATCAGCTTTGGGCTTTGTTGATTTTTGCTATGGTCTCTTTTGTTTCTTTTGCATTTATTTCTGCCCTGATTTTTATGATTTCTTTTCTTCTACGAACCCTGGGGTTCTTCATTTCTTCCTTTTCTAGTTGCTTTAGGTGTAGAGTTAGGTTATTTATTTGACTTTTTTCTTGTTTCTTGAGATAAGCTTATATTGCTACGAACCTTCCCCTTAGCACTGCTTTTACTGAGTCCCATAGGTTTGGGGTTGTTGTGTTTTCATTTTCATTCGTTTCTATGCATATTTTGATTTCTTTTTTTATTTCTTCTGTGATTTGTTGGTTATTCAGAAGCGTGTTGTTTAGCCTCCATATGTTGGAATTTTTAATAGTTTTTTTTTTTCCTGTAGCTGACATCTAATCTCACTGCATTGTGATCAGAAAAGATGCTTGGAATGATTTCAATGTTTTGAATTTACCAAGTCTATATTTATGGCCCAAGATGTGATCTGTCCTGGAGAATGTTCCGTGTGCACTTGAGAAAAAGGTGAAATTCGTTGTCTTGGGGTGAAATGTCCTATAGATATCAATTAGGTCTAACTGGTGCATTGTATCATTTAAAGTTTCTGTTTCCTTGCTAATTGTCTGTTTAGTTGATCTATCCATAGGTGTGAGTGGGGTATTAAAGTCTCCCGCTGTTATTGTGTTATTGTTAATTTCCCCTTTCATACTTGTTAGCATTTGTCTTACATATTGCAGTGCTCCTATGTTGGGTGCATATATATTTATAATTGTTATATCTTCTTCTTGGATTGATCTTTTGATCATTGTGTAGTGTCCTTCTTTGTCTCTTTTCACGGCCTTTATTTCAAAGTCTATTTTATCTGATATGAGTATTGCTATTCCTGCTTTCTTTTAGTCTCCATTTGCATGAAATATCTTTTTCCATCCCTTCACTTTCAGTCTGTATGTGTCCCTAGTTTTGAGGTGGGTCTCTTGTAGACAGCTTATATAGGGGTCTTATTTTTGTATCCATTCAGCCAGTCTTTGTCTTTTGGTTGGGGCATTCAACCCATTTACATTTAAGGTAATTATTGATAAGTATGATCCTGTTGCCATTTACTTTGTTGTTTTGGGTTCAAGTTTATACACCTTTTCTGTGTTTCTTGCCTAGAGAAGATCCTTTACATTTGTTGAAGAGCTGGTTTGGTGGTGCTGAATTCTCTCAGCTTTTGCTTGTCTGTAAAGCTTTTGATTTCTCCTTCATATTTGAATGAGCTCCTTGCTGGGTACAGTAATCTGGGTTGTAGGTTTTTCTCTTTCATCCCTTTAAGTATATGTCCTGCCTACCCTTCTGGCCTGAAGAGTTTCTATTGAGAGATCAGCTGTTATCCTTATGGGAATCCCCTATGTTTTTCCCTTGTTGCTTTTAAATATCTGTTCTTTGTGTTTTATCTTTTTAATTTGATTAATATGTGTCTTGGGGTGTTTTGCCTTGGGTTTAATCTGCTTGGGACTCTCTGGGGTTTCTTGGAGTTGGGTGGCTATTTCCTTCTCTCTTTTAGGGAAATTTTCAGCTATTATCTCCTCAAGTATTTTCTCATGGCCTTTCTTTTTGTCTTCTTCTTCTGGAACTTTTAAGATCTACTCTCTTAGCAACTTTCAAGTACACAGTGAAGTATTGCTAAGTATATTCACCATGGTGTACATTACATCCCAGGTCTTATTTATTTTATAACTGGAAGTTTGTATCTTTTGACCACCTTCACCCTTTTCACCCACTCCCCAATCCTGGCTGCTGGCAACCACCAGTCTAGTATAACTGTGAGGATTTTTTTTAAAAAATAAGACTTCACATATAAGAGACCTCACGTGGTATTTCTCTGACTTAATTCACTTAACATAGTACCCTCAAGGTCAATCCATGTAGTCACAAATGGTAATATTTCCTTCTTTTTGTGACTGAATTGTGGCTCAAAGGTAAAATAATTCACCTGCCAATGCAGGAGATGTGGGTTTGATCCTTGGGTTTGGAAGATCCCCTTGAGAAGGAAATGGCAACCCATTCCAGTATTCTTGCCTGAAAAATCCCATGGACAGAGGAGCCTGGCAGGCTATAGTCCATGAGGTCACAAAGATTTGGGTACAACTTAGTGACTAAACAACAGAAATATTCCATTGTATATGTGTATTACATTTTCTTTCTAGTCATCCGTACATGGGCACTTAGGCTGTTTCCATATCCTGGGTATTGTAAATAATGCTGCAGTCCACATTGGGGTTGCATAATTATTTTCAACTTAGTGTTTCTGTTTCCTTCAGATAAATACCCAGAATTGGAATTGCTAGATCATGCAGTAGTTCTGTGTTTAATTTTTGGAAGACCCTGTATACTGTTTTCCATAGTGGCCATACCAATTTACATTTCCACCAACAGTGCACAACAATTCCCTTTTCTTCACTCCCTCACCAATACTTGTTATTTCATGCCTTTTTGAAAATAGCCATTCTGACAGATCTGAGGTGGTATTTCACTGTGGTTTTAATTTGCATTTCCCAGAAGACTAGTGGTGTTGAGCACCTTTTCATGTATCTGTTGACCATGTGTTTGTCTTCTTTGGAAAAAAGTCTATTCAGATCCTCTGCCCATTTTTAAATCAGATTGTTTGCTTTTTCCCCTTTGAGTGTTATGAGCTCTTTATATATTTTGGATAATAACCCCTTATCAGACATATTATCTGTGAATATTAAATTAAATATTAACTAATTAAATATTAAAATATTATCAGACATATTTCCCATGTGGTAGGTTGCCTTTTCCTTTTGTTGATGCTTTCCTTTGCTGTACAGAAGCTTTTGGTTAGGTGTAGTCCGACTTGTTTATTTTTGGTTTTGTTGCCTATACTTACTGTTTTTGATACTATTATAAATGGAACTATTTTCTTAATTCCCTTTACAGATTGTTCATTATTGGTATTTAGAAATGCAACTGGTTTTTGTATGTTATTTTGTACCCTGCAAATTTACTGAATTCGTTTATTAGCTCTAATGAGCTTCTTGGGGGGCAGGAATATTTAGAATGTTCTACATACAAGAACATGTGATCTGCAAACAGATAATTTTACTTCTTCCTTTCCAATTTAGATGTCTTTTATTTAATTTTCTTGTCTACTTTCTGTGGCTAGAATTTCCTTTTTGATATTGAACATTGTTTATCTGAGAATGTTTTAATTTCTCCCTCATTTTTGAAGGACAGTTTAGTCACATATAATATAGAAGTCTCAGTTAACATTTATTCTTTCAGCCCTATAAATATGTTATGCCACTTCTGGACTCTGAGGTTTTCACTTAGAAATTTGCTGATCATCTTATTGAGGATCACTTGCATGTGAATCACTTTTTCTTGCTCCTTTCAGGATTCTCACCCTTGAGCTGTTGGCAGTTTGATTATAATGTATCCTGGTGTAAGCCTCTTCAGTTAATCTTACTTAGAGTTCATTGAGATTCTTGGACTTGTGAATCCACATTTTCCCTCAAATTTGGGAAGGTTTCAGCCATTATTTCTTCAAATAACCTCTCTACTCCTTTTTTCTTTCAGTCTCTGGGACTGTCATAATGCATATGTTACTTGATGTCCCACAAGTCTTTTAATCTCTGTTGACTTTTCTTCATTCGTTTTTGCCCCTCCGACTTGATCATTTCATGTGATATCTTCAGTGTCACTGATTCTTTCTTCCTGCTTCAGTCTACTGTTGAGCCCCTTCAGTGGATATTTTTGTTGAGCTCCTGTATTTTCAACTCTAGAATTTCTTTTTTTGTTCCTTTTTATCATTTTTAACCTCTTTGTTGATATTCTCATTTAAAAAATATATCCCTTTCCTGATTCCCTTGGTTCTTCGTATTTTCCCTTAGTTCTTTGAGCATATTTAGGATAGTTGTTTTAGTCTTTGTCTGGTACTTCTGTGCCTGTGCTTCTTCAGGGACAGTTTCTGCCACTTAATTTTTTTCCTTTGAATGTGGCATTTTTTCCTATTTCTTTGTAATTTTTTTAAACGGAAAATTAGTGTTTTTTTTTTTTTTTAATTTAAAAGCAGCCTTGCAGATAGGCTCTGTGCTGGGGAAGACATTTGCTAACTAACAAGGCTCTGAGCTTTGGCTGTGGTTCCTTTATATCCTATGGTGCCTAATCCTTATATTTTATTGTCCAAAATTCCTGAATGAGCCAATTATTTTTCAGTCATCGATTTGAAGGATGCTTTCTAGAATTAAGCCTGTGCTAAATCATCCTCTACCTATGACTTTAAGACTATTGAGAGGATTCTTAGGCATTACAGGCTACTGCACATTTGGATTTGAGTTATAGGGAACTTGCCAGGCCTTTATATAAACTTATAACTGAGATAGTTATATAAAGTTTATAACTTTATGTACACTTATAACAAGATCATGGCATCTGGTCCCATCACTTCATGGGAAATGGATGGGGCAAGAGTGGAAAGTGACAGACTTTATTTTCTTGGGCTCCAAAATCACTGCAGATGGTGACTGCAGCCATGAAATTAAAAGACGCTTGCTCCTTGTAAGAAGAGCTATGACAAAGCCAGATAGAATATTAAGAAGCAGAAACATTACTTTGCCAACAAAGGTCTGTCTAGTTAAAGCTATGGTTTTTCCAGTAGTCATGTATGGCTGTAAGAGTTGGACTGTGAAGAAAGCTGAGCACCAAAGAATTGATGCTTTTGAACTGTTTTGGAGAAGACTCTTGAGAGTCCCTTGGATTGCAAGGAGATCCAACCAGTCCATCCTAAAGGAAATCAGTCCTGAATATTCACTGGATATGATCCCCTGGAGAAGGAAATGGCAAGCCATTCCAGTATCCTTGCCTGGAAAATCTCATGGACAGAGGAACCTGGTGGATTGCAGTCCATGGGGTCACAAAGAGTCAGGCACGACTGAGCGACTAACACACACACATGAAGAAAATATTCATTGGACATAAAAGAAAAGAGGGGGGATGAGAGATACTTCTTAGGCAGGTTGATAAGAAGTCCAAGGTCCCTGAGGAGGAGAAAGGGGTCTGGGGCTGTCAAGAAGGAGAAAAGGACAAACATTTTTTTTTTTCTACATTGCTTTGTCTTGTGTTATGTGTGTTAGTCACTCAGTGGTGCCTGACTCTTTGCGACCCCATGGACTGCAATCCACCAGGTTCCTCTGTCCATGAGATATTCCAGGCAAGGATACTGGAGTGGATTGCCATTTCCTTCCCCAGAGGATCTTCCCAACCCAGGGATTGAACCCGGGTCTCCTGCACTGCAGGCAAATTCTTAACCAACTGAGCTACAAGGGAAGCCCTGCTTTGTCTTAGTCAGTATAACAATGTATTTTGCTCAAGGACATGTTTCTCCTTAATAAGAACCTTCCAACTAATCTTGTTATCTTAAGAGGAATGTTGTAAGGTCTGGTAAGACCTTTCTATTGTTAGTTCTAATCCTGAAAGATGATGCCGTGAAAGTGCTGTACTCAATATGCCAGCAAATTTGGAAAACTCAGCAGTGGCCACAGGACTGGAAAATGTCAGCTTCCATTCCAATCCCAAAGAAAGACAATGCCAAAGAATGCTCAAACTACCACATAATTGCACTCATCTCACATGCTAGTAAAGTAATGCTCAAAATTCTCCAAGCCAGGCTTCAGCAATACGTGAACCGTGAACTTCCAGATGTTCAAGTTGGTTTTAGAAAAGGCAGAGGAACCAGAGATCAAATTGCCAACATCCGCTGGATCATCAAAAAAGCAAGAGAGTTCCAGAAAAACATCTATTTCTGCTTTCTTGACTATGCCATAGCCTTTGACTGTGTGGATCACAATAAACTGTGGAAAATTCTGAAAGAGATGGGGATACCAGACCACCTGGCCTGCCTCTTGAGAAACCTATATGCAGGTCAGGAAGCAACAGTTAGAACAGGACATGGAACAACAGACTGGTTCCAAATAGGAAAAGGAGTACGTCAAGGCTGTATATTGTCACCCTGCTTATTTAACTTATATGCAGAAAACATCATGAGAAATGCTGGGCTGGAACAAGCACAAGCTGGAATCAAGATTGCCGGGAGAAATATCAATAACCTCAGATATGCAGATGACACTACCCTTATGGCAGAAAGTGAAGAGGAAATAAAAAGCCTGTTGATGAAAGTGAAAGAGGAGAGTGAAAAAGTTGGCTTAAAGCTCAACATTCAGAAAACTAAGATCATGGCATCTGGTCCCATCACTTCATGGCAGATAGATGGGGAAACAGTGGAAACAGTAACATACTTTTTTTTTTTTTTGGCTCCAAAATGACTGCAGGTGGAGATTGCAGCCATGAAATTAAAAGACGCTTACTCCTTGGAAGGAAAGTTATGACCAACCTAGATAGCATAGTCAAAAGCAGAGACATTACTTTGCCAACAAAGGTCCGTCTAGTCAAGGCTATGGGTTTTCCAGTGGTCATGTATGGATGTGAGAGTTGGACTGTGAAGAAAGCTGAGCGCCGAAGAATTGATGCTTTTGAACTGTTGTGTTGGAGAAAACTCTTGAGAGTCCTTTGGACTGCAAGGAGATCCAGCGAGTCCATTCTAAAGGAGATCAGTCCTGGGTGTTCTTTGGAAGGAATGATGCTAAAGCTGAAAGTCCAGTACTTTGGCCACCTCATGTGAAGAGTTCACTCATTGGAAAAGACTGATGCTGGGAGGGATTGGGGGCAGGAGGAGAAGGGGACGACAGGATGAGATGGCTGGATTGCATCACCGACTCAATGGATGTGAGTTTTGAGTGAACTCCGGGAGTTGGTGATGGACAGGGAGGCCTGGCGTGCTGCAACTCATGGGGTCGCAAAGAGTCAGGCAAGACTGAGCGACTGAACTGAACTGAACTCAATCTTGTTAATTTAAGATGTATGTTGGGGAAGTGGGTCTGATAAAAGTATATAAGGCCTTGATAAGACTACTGAGTAGGGCACTCTCCATCCCCTTTCTTATGTTTCTTGTCAAAAGCTTTCTCTGTCCCTTTTTGTACTTTAATAAAACTCTGCTACACCAAAGCTCTGGAGTGATCAAGCCTGGTCCCTGGTCCTGAAGCTGTATCTTCTTTGGAGATCATGAATCCAACATCGTTCACCATAAGCTATCAGATGCATACAGAGTGGAGGCTATTCTGAGCTAGCTGATGCCAATGTACAGTTGTTTTTTCCCCCTGCAGGGTGCCTTATCTGATTGTCTATTCGTCACTGCTTCAGAGAAACAGGAGCATCAACTTTCTACCAATTTTTTCCTCAGAAGCAATGGAAGGATGGAGTTTTGACATCATCCTTGTTCTTTCTTTCCTGTTCTGTTTTTCTTCAAGGCCCTAGTTTTACTCTAAAAAATGTTGTGATTATTTTGAAGACCTACAGAAAGAGATACCATCTTAAAACTTTGACACAGGCCAGTCATAGGACTTAGAGCTCAGAGGGAACCAATCTTCTTCTTTAAGAAAGACCACTAGCTAAATCCTCTAGCTAAGTATCTATCTTTCTTTTCTAAATCCTGTTGCAACTTTTCAGTTCATCCAGAGATGAGATAGTTCAGTTTGCATGTGTGCTCTCTGTGACCCCATGGACTGTGGCTCACCAGGCTCCTTTGTGCATGGGATTTCCCAGGCAAGAATACTGGAGTGGCTTGCCATTCCCTTCTCCAGGGGATCTTCCTGACCCAGAGATCAAACCCACGTCTCTTGTGTCTCCTGCATTGGCAGGCAGATTGTTTACCATTGTACCACCTGGGAAGCCCCTAATTGTCAGTTTACTGAACTTCAAATAGAAAGGTAGACAAGGGTAGTCTCTCAGTAAACTTGTTTCTTTACTCAAAATTGGTGCTAGGACTCAGCAAATTTGGTGAAGATTCCCAGTTGCTCATGTAATTGCAATCTATTTTTGTCAGGTTTTATCTTCACATACCGTTGGCTACACACTGGAAACAGCGTCAAGATTGTCAATCAGGAGTGCAAGAAGAACCGCAAAGAGAATTTAAGAGAAAAAGCAGAGATTAAACCTAAGTGAAGAGATGTGCAGACAGCCCTTCCTTGTAAGTCTAAAGAGAGAAATTTTGAATTGCCTTTTATCAAAAAGGAATGGCAGCAGCAAGACAGATGGAGATATGACCTCCAGATCCTTGAAGATTAAGCCTGTGATTTGATATAAAAATATGAGAATTGATATAAGCAGAATGGGAGAGAGATCAGTAATGCAGGTTGTGATATGAAATGATTAGACTATAGGCTACTGCATGAGCAAAAACTGTCCTTTGCATGGAGGCATATGGATGCTTAATTAACTGAGGCATTATAAGGCTGGCACAGTCTTATTACAGTGACTACCATTTTTATGAAGCATTATATATGATGCTAGAACAGTCTTCAATAGTAGTCTTATTAACAACAGAAAAGCTGTACAATCCATGCTTTCCTCTGATTCTTGCCCATGTAATAGTCACTTCCTGTAAGGGAAGGGTTAGTTTTGTGATGATATAACAAATTACATAAAATGAACTCCTGTGGTTATCATCTAGAGTATTGAGATGGTTTCCCACTCTACAGAATGGTAGAATGGGAATACTGATGAGAACCTCAAGGGAATAGAAATGGCAGCAGCACTTCTGCAAAGAAGGAAAAGCAGATGGAATCCTAGGGACCTTTGGCTAGGGACTGGACCTGCGCCTGAGAAATGACACTGAAGTTGCATATTAGAAAAGCCTGTATATGGGATATATCACATCTCTCATATCCTATTGTTATCATAATCAAACTTTATCATTTTGAAGGTGAGAAACCAAGGAACAGTGACATACATGAGAGTCATTTTTTTAAGCACACATGATTAATTGAATTGAGTTTATATCTTTTTGATTCTCAGCCCAGGCCTGATCCTTTTGGACTACAGTGCCCCTAATGGAAATGTACCAAAGGAAAATAGGTCCTACTCAAGTGTGAAGAATCAAGCAAAGGGTTAACTGGACTTAAGAGTGGATACCAAACTACTTTTCCTTTTTTAAATTTGATAGAAGCAAACAAACTGTTGGAAGAATTAGAAGATATTTTCTGTGTTGAGAACTTGATTTTTATGTGCTTTCAGTACTGAATCATCCTAGCATGGTGTAATAGAAAGGTGTTGGATTTAAGTACTTATTCCTTCCTTTATCATTAATGTGTTACTTAACTTCTCTGAGCCACAGTTTCTTCATCTGTAAAGCGGAGATAGTAACAGTGCCTAATTTATAGGGCTATTGTGAGGATTAAAAGAGATAATGCATGTAAAGCCAAAAATAGTAGCTCTAAAGAGTTCTCTGAATCTAGTTAAAACGCTTTGGGCCATGTGTAGAATGGTACATCTCCCTGTAGAGAAAGTATTTTCCCAAATATGAGTTTTAACACACTGAAATGTGGTTTTGCTCATCCAGGAAAACCCAGGACCACAAGGACTTCATCTTTATGACTCCTTTTTCCTCCTCATTATTATCTTAGACCCCAGAAGACAGGGCTGGATTTCATAGGCAGCTCTGTAATTCAGCATAAGAAAACAAGGCTAGAAATTCCACCAGAGATGAGGGCTTTGCTTGGCCTTGGGTGGGGTTTCTTAGCCTCCATACTATTGATGTTTTCACCTGGATACTTCTTTGTTGTTGTGGGAAGGTGGTGGGCTGTGCTGTATACGGGGGCTTTCCTGCTGGCTCAACAGTAAAGAACCTGCCTGCAATGCAGAAGACCTAGTTTGATCCCTGGGTTAGAAAGATCCCTGGGAGAAGGGAATGGCAACCCACTCCAGTGTTTACTACAGGTTGTTTAGAAGCATCCCTGGCCTCTACCTATTAGATGCCAGTGGCACCTCATTCCTTCCCCTGGTTGTGCTGGCCAAAAGTACCCTCATATATTGCCAAATGTCCTGTGGGACAAGGGGTGACTTTGAGAACCTAGGAGAAATGAATCTGCTAGCTGTTTAGCACACAAACATCCTGTAGGATAAGCTAATGAAATCTTTAGGAATGATTGGTAATTTAAAGGGCAAGGAAGAATGAAGAAAAGAAGAATTCAGGCAGAGGAACACTCTGAATTTTGAAAGAGAACCTGTGTTATATTTCAGGTCTTACTGATACAGAGATTAATAAGACATAGGTTCTGCTCTCAAGGGGCTCACGTTTTAATGGGAAGGTCCACCACTTGAACAACGAGAATGCCATGGAGTGAGTGCTGTGTCCAAGATATATGGAAGGTGCTGTGGGGCAGTAGGAGCCTAGAGGTCAGGCACCCATATTAGTGGGGTACAGGAAAGGCTTTCTAGAAGAGATCATATGTGAGCTGAAGAATGAGAAAGGATTAGCCTGGCAAAGATAAAGGGAGGATGGAAGAGACATAAGAAAGTTTGGGGTTTGGTTGGAAGTGCAGATCATTTAAGTTGATTGAAAGAGGAGCATTCAAGAACAAGGAGTGGTGGAAGAGATGGCATGTAGGAACTAGGAGGCAGGAGGGAAAGGATATATACATGGCTCAGTGGTAAAAGAATCTGCCTGTGAAGGCAGGAGTTGCAAGAGATCCTAGTTCAATCCCTGAGTTCTGAAGATGCCGTGGAGAAGGAAATGGCAACCCACTCCAGTATTCTTGCCTAGAGAATCCCATGGAGAGAGGAGCCTGGCAGGCTATAGTCCATAGGGTTGGAAAGAGTCGGACACGATTGAGCATGCACACACCATATATATATATATATATATATATATATATATATATATATATATATATATATATATATATAATTTTGATTGGTTCATGTTGTTTTTTGGCAGAAACCAACACAAAAGTGTAAAACTATTTTCCACCAACTAAAAATATAAGTAACATTTTAAAAATAGCTAAGAGAGCCTACCCTTTAACAAAAACTTTGAGAATATAAAAATAAAGCTGATTGAAAATTAAAAAAAAAAAGATAGGAAGCAGATCATGAAAGTCCCTCTAAGCCACATAAAAGACAACCGTGAGAACTATCAAGAGCCATTGAGTTTCTCCATTATCTTGTTTGACTTTAAGGAAGATTACTTTAGCTGCAGGGTAGAAGATAGATTGGAAGTAGGGTGACCAGTCAGGAGGTTATTATTGTAGTCCAAGTGAGAGATGATTATGACTTGATTTAGGGTAGTGGCAGTGAGAAGGATTTCAAGATTCGTTTATGTGATGAGAACAATAGGATCTGGGGATGAGTTAGGTATAGGGATAATTTCTGGCTTGTGCTATTTGTATGCTATTCACTAGGATGGACAACACTAGGAATAGAAGAGGTTTGGAAGGAAGATGAAGTTTAATTTGGGAGAAGTTGAATTTGAAATAGTTGTGATCACTGAGGTGGGAATATCTAGTAGACATTAAATATGTAAGCCTGAAGATCAGGAGAGAATTTAGGGTAAAGATTCAAGATTAAGAGTCATCAGGAGAAACAAGCCATGGAAATGGATGATATAGTCCAAGGAGAATGTATATACTGAAAAGGGATGAAGGCTAAGGATATTCCTAGGGCCTGGTTCTTCACTTCATTTTATCACATCCTCTGAGAAGCGTTCCTTCACTAACTTATGTAAATATCACCTCGTCACTCTATTCCTTTGCCCTGCTTTCATTTGGTAACACATTACAATTGCACATTATGTTGCATATATGACCCGTTAGCGTTTAGGCTACTCTCAGATATCTACAATAATATAATCAATAGGCATTACAGAGTTCCACCACTCCAAATTAAAAATTTTTCTCACATGCAATTTAAAGCTTCTTCATCCCCCAACCTCCAGTGCAGTTGACTGGAGATCCCACAGATCTTCATTGAAGAAAAGTGACTTAGTCTGTTCTTTCACTCTCCTGGCTCCTTCCTGACCTACTTGCTCTGCTGCTTCGAGTTCCTCTAGTGTTGACAGTCCCAGTAGGTAGGAAGGGAGAGTCTTAAAGGGACAGTCAGGCTTAATTGAGTGCATCTTTGAGTGGATCTGGTGTAAGCTGCTATCAGTGCCCCAGTACTGCCTCTTCTTACAATGTATTTTTGTGGTTTCTTCAGAGACTCCACTTCCCACTCCCCTAGTGGACCTCCTCCCTGTGCCATTCCTGATGGGAACAGTATACACTGACTGTCTTCCCCTATGGCTCTTGCTCACACAACTTTCTCCTCATGGGATCCTCATTCTTCTGCTGGAGTTGCCAGATATACTCTAAGGAAACTACCTGGCCCATAGAAAACATGGTCCCTTGGAAGTCTAGGCCTTTCTCTTTGTCCTGCTGTTGTGAACAACTTCAACCAGTTTTCTGCCTTCAGTTTTTCTTCAGTTGAAAGTCAAGCACAAGCTTGCCTTATTCAAACACCACAGGACATATGTTAAGTTCTCCCACAAACCCTTCCTGCTTTAGTGGCTACATAGGTAGTCCTAAACATTTCTGTAGTGTAGCAAGCCTTCAACCTGAGATTAAGATACCAGTCTCACCTCTCGAAAGGTTTAACTGAGACCTTTTCGCTTGCCTTGAACAGAGCTTCCCTGGCCCAGGCAGTAAAGAATCTGCCTGCAATGTGGGAAATGTGGGTTCCATCCCTGGGTTGGGAAGATCCCCTGGGAAGGGAATGGCAACCCAGTCCAGTATTCTTGCCTGGAGAATCCCATGGACAGAGGAATCTGGTGGGCCACAGTCCATGGAGTCCCAAAGAGTCGGACATGACTGAGTGACTAACATACTTAACAGGGGAACCATAGTGCCTTCTACTCCCATTAATCCTCTTAAACATACTCTTTCTCTTCCTCTTCCTCGAATTAATTTCTAGAGTTCTCCTGGATGTAAGGGAGGTGACTGGTGAGTAATGATAATTGAAATACCAGTTTAGCTACCTCTTAGTACTTATTTGATGTGATTATTTATAACTGAGAAGCAATATAAAATACTAGTTAAGAACATAGACTCTGGATCCATACTGTCTGGTTTCAAATCCCAACTTAAACCATGTGACCTCTCTGTGCCTCAGTTTTTTTTTATTTGTAAAATGGGAGTAGTAATGGTATCTATATCATAGGATTTTTTTGTGAGGACTAAATGTGTATGTGTGTGTCTTAGATTAATATCTTAGAATAGTAATTGGTATAATAGTAAGTGCTATGTGTGTTTGCTACTGTGCTACTATTTATTGTTCTTTGACTTAGAATGTAAGCTCCAGGTGTGCAAGATCTTTGTTTGTTTACTGCTGCATTTCCAGCTCCTAAAACCAGTGCATTTAATAAGCACTAGTAAATGTTAGTGCCCACAGATTTCTCCTGAGTAAATGTGATGGTTAAGCCTTGAATGCTAAAGTATAGGCAGACAAAGTGTGGTCTGAGAAGAGTAAGAAAGACAGAGAGAGGAGAACCAGGAAGCTATGATATTCCAGAAACGATAGGAGAGGAGGAGAGCTTCCCTGGCTCAGGTGGTAAAGAATCAGCCTACAATGCGGGAGACCTGGGATTGATCCCTGAGTTGGGAAGATCCCCTGGAGGAGGGCATGGCATCCTACTCCAGTATTCTTGCTTGGAGGATCCCATGGACATAGGAGCCTGATGGGCTACAGTCCATGGGGCTGCAAAGAGTCGGACATGACTGAGTCACTAACACTTTGTCACTTTCATAGGAGACGAGACTTAAATAAGTAAGAAGCGAGCAATAGCATCAAACATTGCTAGAGTGGCAAAGGAAAATAAAACACATATGGTCATTACATTTTGTAACAAGGCGCCCCTATCTTTTGCTTTCATAGCCTGGTAAATAATGGATTTCCTTCCTTCAGAAATGCTTTTATTGGAATGAATGACCACTCAGAATAAATCTTTGAATAGTGCTTAAAAGTTACCAACCCTCAAAGAATAAACCAGTCCTGCACTTATTTATTTTGGCCATAATCACAAAGGACCCATTCTCAATAAAATTCAGAACATTTAATCCTGACGGCGACCCTCCTCTTGAATCAAACAGCAAAACCTGCTGTTAACATCTGCATTCAACTCCATGCCACTTCTCCTAAGAATATCCTTCTCCCTTTTCCCTTCCCTCAACCCATCCTCTCTTTTCAAGAGTATAAGTAGTATATATAGAGAGCCCTTACAACTAATAATAAAAGACAAATAATCTAATTTAGAAATGGACAAAGGATTTAAATACGCATTTCTTCAAAGAAGATATACTAATGGCTAGTAAATACATGAAAAGGTGCTCAACATCTTTAGTTATTAGGGAAATGCAAATCAAAACTACAATAATATACCCACTTCACATCCACTGGAATGTCTAATCAAAAAACCAATAATAACCACTGTTACCAAGGATGTGGATAAATTAGGACTGTCGTACATTGCTGGTGGTAATGTAAAATGCTGTAGCCACTTGGGAAACCAGTCTGGCTATTTTTGAACTGTGGTTCTGGAAAAGTCTCTTGAGAGTCCCTTGGACAGCAAGGGGATCCAACCAGTCCATCCTAAAGGAAATCAGTCCTGAATATTCATTGGAAGGACCGATGCTGAAGCTGAAACTCCGATACTTTGGCCACCTGATGCGAAGAACTGACTCCTTGGAAAAGACCCTGACACTGGGAAAGATTGAAGGCAGGAGGAGAAGGGGATGACAGAGGATGAGATGACTGGAAGGCATCACTGACTCAATGGACATGAGTGTGAATAAACTCCGGGAGTTGGTGATGGACAGGGAGGCCTGGCGTGCTGCAGTCCATGGGGTCACAAAGAGTCAGACACAACTGAGAGACTGAACCGAACTGAACTGAGTGTCTGGGTTTGCTTGCGTTAGACCCCTCACAATATTTGGCATAAGAATTAGAGCACAGTATCCTTGGGGCAAACAAGGAGGCTCAAACAGAAATAGACAGCAGTTTGTAAGGCATAGGATCTGTGTAAACAGGCCGCTGACTGTTTTGGTTCATCGTTGATGTTTGTCCCTGTGTATTTGTAGCTGGTTTGTGAGACTGTCTTAGAGTAAAGGAGTCAGATCCTAATATTCTCCTTAATGAGGTGGACCTTGGAGAGTAAGAATGTGCACATATAGAAAGAAGTAAGAACACAAAATACTATTACTGAGGAATAAGGGGATTGGACTAAATATTTTCTGAATTCTGTACTGGATGAAGGTATTTCCAGCTCTGCCAAAGACCACCTGCAAAGAAGAAGCAGAGAAGTGCTTGGTCTGAGTTCCCTACAGGCCAGGATAGGCAGGTGAACACATTCATAGCCCAGGGCTGAGCAGCAGGCCCCGTGAGCTGAGTTGGCAAAGCTAGACAGAACAAAAGGATTTCCTTTTTGAAGTGGCTTCTTCACACTTCAGGCTGTAGGCAGGATACTGAAGAACTAAAGTATGGAAGAAAAATAAGGGTAGAGCCTGGAAGCTGAATTTTGCTGTTTTATCTGTTAGAATTAAAATAATTTTTTTCCCTTTTAAGGTTTTTCCAAAAAATTTTATATCATCAATGCCATATTTGCTCATTATAAGAAAGTTGAAAATTAAAGTTTAAAAAATATAGTTCTGTT
This sequence comes from Capra hircus, assembly GCF_001704415.2. NCBI lineage: Eukaryota > Metazoa > Chordata > Mammalia > Artiodactyla > Bovidae > Capra > Capra hircus. The sequence goes on along the minus strand of NW_017189528.1, from coordinate 10,146 downwards.
TACTCACACAGTCGAGTCCTACTCTTTATGACCCCATGGACTGCAGCATGCCAGGCCTTCCTGGCCATCACCAGCTCCCGGAGTTTACTCAAACTCATGTCCATTGAGTCAGTGATGCCATCCCACCATCTCATCCTCTGTCATCCCCTTCTGCTCCTGCATTCAATCTTTCCCAGCATCAGGGTCTTTTCCAAGGAGCCAGTTCTTCGCATCAGGTGGCCAAAGTATTGGAGTTTCAGCTTCAGCATCAGTCCTTCCAATGAATGTTCATGACTGGTTTCCTTTAGGATAGACTAGTTGGATCTCCTTGCAGTCCAAGGGACTCTCAAGAGTCTTCTCCAACACCACAGTTCAAAAGCATCAATTCTTCAGGGCTCAGCTTTTTTTATGGTCCAACTCTCACATCCATACATGACTACTGGAAAAACCATAGCTTTGACTTGTACCTTTGTTGGCAAAGTAACGTCTCTGCTTTTTAATATGCTGTCTAGGTTGCTCATAACTTTTCTTCCAAGGAGCAAGTGTCTTTTAATTTCATGGCTGCAGTCACCATCTGCAAGGATTTTGGAGCCCCCCAAAATAAAGTCTGTCACAGTTTGCACTGTTTCCCCATCTATTTGACATCAAGTGATGGGACCAGATGCCATGATCTTAGTTTTCTGAATGTTGAGTTTTAAGTCAACTTTTTCACTCTCCTCCTTCACTTTCATCAAGAAACTCTTTAGTTCTTCTTCCTTTCTGCCATGATGTGCTCTGCATATAAGTTAAATAAGCATGGTGACAATATACAGCCTTGACGTACTCCTTTCCTGATTTGCAACCAGTCTGTTGTTCCACGTCCAATTCTAACTGTTGCTTCTTGACCTGAATACAGACTTCTCAGCAGGCAGGTCAGGTGGTCTGGTATTCCCATCTCTTTTAAGATTTTTCCAGTTTGTTGTGATCCACACAGTCAAAGGCTTTGGCATAGTCAATAAAGCAGAAGTAGATGTTTTTCTGGAACTCTCTTGCTATTTTGATGATCCAGTGGATGTTGGCAATTTGATCTCTGGTTCCTCTGCCTTTTCTAAAACCAACTTGAACATCTGGAAGTTAATGGTTCATATACTGTTGAAGCCTAGCTTGGAGAATTTTGAGCATTACTTTGCTAGCATGTGAGATGAGTACAATTGTGTGGTAGTTTGAGCATTCTTTGGCATCGTCTTTCTTTGGGATTGGAATGAAAACTGACCTTTTCCAGTCCTGTGGCCACTGCTGAGTTTTCCCAATTTGTTGGCATATTGAGTGCAGCACTTTCACAGCATCATCTTTTAGGATTTGAAATAGCTCAACTGGAATTCCATCACCTCCACTAGCTTTGTTCGTAGTGCTGCTTCCTAAGGCCCACTTGACTTCTCATTCCTGGATGTCTGGCTCTAGGTGAATGCTCACACCATCATGATTATCTGGGTCATGAATATGTTTTTTGTATAGTTCTTCTGTTTTCTTGCCACTTCTTCTTAATGTCTTCTGCTTCTGTTAGGTCCATACCATTTCTGTCCTTTATTGTACCCACCCATCTTTGCATGAAAAGTTCCCTTGGTATCTATAATTTTCTTGAAGAGATCTCTGGTCTTTCCCATTTATTGTTTTCCTCTATTTCTTTGCATTGATCACTGAGGAAGGCTTTCTTTTCTCTCCTTGCTATTCTTTGGAACTCTGCATTCAAATGGGTATATCTTTCCTTTTCTTCTTTGCCTTTTACTTCTCTTCTTTTCATATCTATTTGTAAGGCCTCCTCAGACAACCATTGTGCCTTTTTGCATTTCTTTTTTTTGGGGGATGGTCTTGATCCCTATCTACTGTACAATGTCACGAACCTACGTCCATAGTTCTTCAGGCACTCTATCAGATTTAATCCCTTGAATCTATTTGTCACTTCCACTGTATAATCATAAAGGGATTTTATTTAGGTCTCACTTGAATGGGTCTAGTGGTTTTCCCTACTTTCTTCAATTTAAGTCTAAATTTGGCAATTAAGAGTTCATGATCTGAGACACAGTCAGTTCCCGGTGTTGTTTTTGCTGACTGTATAGAGCTTCTCCATCTTTGGCTGCAAAGGATATAATCAATCTGATTTCGGAATTGACGATGTCCATGTGAGGGTGTTTGCTATGACCAGTGTGTTTTCTTGGCAAAACTCTATTAGCCTTTGCTCTGCTTCATTCTGTACTCCAAGGCCAAATCTGCCTCTTACTCCAGGTATTTCTTGACTTCCTACTTTTGTGTTCTAGTCCCCTATAATGAAAAGGACATCTTTTGGGGGTGTTAGTTCTAGAAGGTCTTGTAGGTCTTCATAGAACTGTTCAATTTAAGCTTCTTCAGCATTACTTTTTGGGGCATAGACTTGGATTACTGTGATATTAAGTGGTTTGCCTTAGAAACGAACAGAGATCATTCTCTTGTTTTTGAGATTGCATCCAAGTACTGTATTTTGGACTCATTTGTTGACTGTGATGGCTACTCCATTTTTTCTAAGGGATTCTTGCCCACAGTAGTAGATATAATGGCCATCTGAGTTAAATTCACACGTTTTGGTCCTTTTTAGTTTGCTGATTGGTAAAATGTGGATGTTCACTCTTGCCATCTCCTGTTTGACCACTTCCAATTTGCCTTGATTCATGGGCCTAACATTCCAGGTTCCTATGCAATATTCCTGTTTGTAGCATTGGACTTTACTTCCATCACCAGTTACATCCACAGCTGGGTTTTATTTTTGCTTTGGCTCTGTCTCTTCATTCTTTCTGGAGTTATTTCTCCACTGATCTCTGGTAGCATATTGGGCAACTACAGACCTGGGGAGTTCATCTTTCAGTGTCCTATCTTTTTGCCTTTTCCTACTGTTCATGGGTTTCTCAAGGCACGAATACTGAAGTGGTTTGCCATTCCCTTCTCCAGTGCACCACGTTTTGTCAGAACTCTCCACCATGACCCGTCCATCTTGGGTGGCCCTACATGGCATGGCTCATAGTTTTCATTGAGTTAGACAAGGCTGTGGATTAAAGATTTTTAATCTTATTGGATTAAAGATTTACTGAGCATGGCCCCACCCATCAGAACAAGACCCAGTTTCCCCCTCAGTCATTTTCTCCCATCAGGAAGCTTCCATAAGCCTCTTATTCTTCTCCATCAGAGGGCAGACAGACTGAAAACCACAGTCACAGAAAAAATATTGTGGAAAAGAATATTTTTAAAAGAATGTGTATATATATATATGTATAATTGAATCACTTTGCTGTATAACAGGAATTAACAACAATGTAAATGAACTATACTTCAATAGAAATAAGAAAAAAAGTTGAAAATACAAAAAAAGGAGGAAAGCAAATACTTCATTTTGTTCTACCACCTAGAGACAGCCACTATTGCTATTTTCCGCATTTCTTTTTAGTCTTTTCCACTCATTTCCACTAATTCTTGTGATCATATCTTATATTAAAGTTGTATTATACTTTCAGGGCTTCCTTGGTGGCTCAGACGGTAAAGAATGCTTGCAATGCAGGAGACCTGGGTTCGATCCCTGGGTTGGGAAGATCCCCCGGAGGAGGGCATGGCAACCCACTCCAGTATTCTTACCTGGAGAATCCCACAGACAGAGGAGCCTAGCAGGCTACAGTCCATGGGGTTGCAAAGAGTCGGACACCACTGAGCAAGTAAGTACAGCACATACTTTCAATTAATCCTAGAGTATAAATATTTTCTTGTCATTAGGAATTATGTGTAAATATCATTTTTATTGTTTATATAATATTCTGTGACTATAAGTTACTTAACCTTTGAACCCTAAGAGTTTTTTTCAACATAATTAAGTTTTAAACAATTTTCACACAACATTAGAAAACAAATTCTATTCGAGTTCTCATAGACTATATAAGCCAGGACAGGGACATAGAACAAGATGCAAAGATTCATGATCTAAAGGTATTGAAATCATAGAGGGTGTATTCTCTTATCACTGTGAACCATAAAGATTTTTTTCTAATATTTTATTATTCTAAGTAATAGTGAGATTATATCATTCTGCAAAAAATTTGTATACCTTTCTGTTTTCTTAGGAAACATTCATTCATTCATTATATGCAGATATTAGTGAGGACTTACTATATGCCAGGCAGTATGCTTGGTGCCAGAAAAGGCAATGGCACGTACTCTTGCCTGGAAGATCCCATGGATGGAGGAGCCTGGAAGGCTGCAGTCCATGGCGTTGCTGAGGGTTGGACATGACTGAGAGACTTCAATTTTACTTATCACTTTCACTCTTCACTTTCATGCATTGGAGAAGGAAATGGCAACCCACTCCAGTGTTCTTGCCTGGAGAATCCCAGGGACGGGGGAGCCTGGTGGGCTGCTGTCTATGGGGTCGCACAGAGTCGGACACGACTGAAGTGACTTAGCAGCAGCATGCTTGTTGCAAAGTTTCTGCCTTGGGTGATATGTTGTCAGCTACTGAGATAAGGAGGAGGAGCAAATTTAAGAGAAAAGGTGGTGGGTTCAGCTTTGGATGTGTTGAGTTTGAGACATCCAAGTGGAAATGTCAAGAAAGCAGAGCTCAGTGAAGTCTGGATAGAGGTATAAAATTACCAGTGTGGTCATATAGATGGTAATTCATGCCAAATGAGTGAAAGATCATACAGGGAAAGAGTATAGGTAGCCTAGTCCTGAGAATGTCCAGCTTTCAGAGGCTAGATAACAGAAGTGGAATCTGCAAAAGAGACCGAGGAGAGGGCAAAGGGTTTGGAGGCAAAGCAAGAGTGCGGCATCATAGATACCACAGGAAGACTTTCAAGGAGGAGGAAATGGTTAACAGTTTTAAATGTAGGGGGGAGGTCAAGGAAGATAAGCAGGGAAAACACTGCATTTATTTATTTAATATAGTTTTTCTAACACAGAGTTCATTGGTTGAGTACCTTGTTGAGCAGTTTCAGTGGAGTGTTGGGGGTAAGGAAGCCAAATTGCTGAGTAAGAAGGGGATAGAAATTGCCCATAAAGAGGAGCTAGAGAGGTACCTAGTATGTAGGGAGGATTTTTTTTCAAGGTGACAGAGACTTGAGCATGTTTAATTGCTGATGACAGATGGAAAGGACTTGAGCCTGGTTAATAGCTGATGAGAAGAATGAGGGGGAGTAGGGAGACTGGGGAGAGGGATCTATAATTACTGGGTAAATATAAACATTTTAATCTTTATTGATATATACTGCTCACATGCTTTCTAAAAGGGTTTTAAGTCAAAACACACTCCTCCTAGCAATTATGAAAGAGCTTGTTTTGTGGCCACTTTGTCTTCATTATGTTATGCAAACAAACAAACAAAAACCTTTGCTTAAGAGTTTCATTATGGTTCTAATTTACTCCATTTGGATCACTAGTGAGCTGAATATTTTAACCAGTTGTGTCTGTGTGTGAATTTAGTCTATGTCCTTTCCCCAAAACGTTTCTGTTTTGGACAGATACTTTTATTTGCCATAAAAGACTGAAAGTCAAAGGATCAGAATAGCATCGTATTTTTTCTTCCCAAATTATATGGTCGAGAGTCTTCGTCTTCTTAGCAGTACACAACAGTTTGTGGCTCAGCTGAACGGGAGACATGATGTATCATCTGAGAGAGGGACCACCTATGAAACCCAGGTCTAGTCAGACTCCTATGTCAGTCGTCAAGCTCCCTTTGCTAACCTGGGACCGCATCCCTCCAGTGCCTTAAGGATTTGGTCCTCAGAGCTCCCCTTCGGGTGGCCGGTGGTGCGGCCCCCTATCATGGAGCCCGGAGTGCTGTGCGGCCCCTTTAAGAGTCCAGCTCCTCCCCGCTCCAGGGAAAGTTGCAGCTTTTTCCGCCTCCTGGGAGGGTGAGAAGGGCCGGCTGGCGGAGTGGGGCTGCGGTTTTCCCGGAGCGGGAGACCCTTCCCTGAATCCGGCACCGGAACGTCTCGCCCTCTCGTGGCCACCTGTTGCAGGTGACAGGTAGGTCCGTGGCCCCCAGCCGTCCCTCCGCACTCGGTCCGGACGCCTCCTGGGGCCCCCAGCCCCTTTTCACTGCCTACGCGCCCCCCACCCCCATCTAGGGGACCTGCGCCCTTCCCTCCCCGCTCCCCGTCTCCCCAGTCTCGCTTTGTCCGGAGCTTACCCTCTGTCCCTGGGCTCCGTCCTCCTGGGCGGACCGCACCCCCACGCTTTGACTCCCGTCAGCTTGGGTGGTCCCTCCCCACCACTTTGCTTTACCTTAGTCTCCAGGCCCTTTCCCCGGCCGGGTCCGTCGCCGCCGAGGGCTGTGCCCCTCGAGTCTCTGCTTCCTCCAGTGTGGAAGGCTTTTCCCGCCCTCGGGAGCCGGGGCCCCTCCCGGGAGCTGGCCCTAGGGCCGGGGGTGGGGCAGAGCTCCTAGCGGGAACTACGCCCTCCCAGGCGTCGAGTCACCTTTTCTGCGGTGTCTGGGCTCCGCATTGCTTCCGGACCTCGGCCCTCACGGCGTCCACTTCCCTGGCCTCTGCGGATCCACCGCAGGTAAAGGCCTGGAGGCCGGTTGGCCCCTAGTCCTGCTTCAGTGGGCACCTTCTGCGCCTTGGGGCTGAGGACCTGGCTGTGTGCTCTGGAGCTGAACCTCTTTATCTTGCCACCCTTAGGCTTCCCTGGTGGCTCAGCAGTAAAGAATCCGCCTGCCAATGCAGGATCCCTGGGTCGGGAAAATCCCCCGGAGAAGGGAATGGCAACCCGCTTCAGTATTCTTGTCTGAGAAATCCCATGGACAGAGGAGCCTGATGGGCTACAATCCATGGGGTCGCACAAGAGTCTGACACGACTTAGCCACTAACCGACAACATACAGCAGTCAAGCGAGGTACGCTTCTGAAAGAGGGTTCTCAGAGCCTTCAGAAGGGACATAGAACGTTTCCATCTGTGATGGTTTGTAAAGGAGTAGAAAAGATGTCCCTCCAAGCCTTAACGTTGAGTAAGATAGTTGGAATTTGGGGTTGCTAAAATCATTGGGTTAGAATTTTGGCGACTGGAACAGGTGATGTTTCTAATTAACCAAACTTTTCTTCCTGCAGTATCCTGCCTGCTTCTCCAAGACCAGAGGAACCTAGTGTTCCAGAATACTGCTTTGGGCCAGGGTTGATCCTAGACCTTGTACATTTGTTGCAGAAATTAGTCTTTCAGTTACATATTGTACCTCTTGGCTTCTTTTCTGCTTTCAGCTCCCCGCCCCTCATAAGTCCATTAATTTTAAGGTGTTAATGGTCTTATGTGTTTACCCGATGGTGTGTGGACGAGAACAATAGTTAATGCAAAGAGTTGAGGCCCTAATGAAGTTTTCAGCTGTAGTTGTAGTTGTTGGGTGTTTTTTTGTTTTTTTTTGTTTTTGTTTTTTTTTTTTTTTGCATCTGTTGGGAATTCTAATATTAAAAGACCACCAACTTGGCTTGTGAGACTTTTCCTGGCAGGGGGATGAACATTTCTGATAGCATAATTTCAGGTGCCTCTCACTAGGTCAGAGCAGTGAAATGGAGTTTGGAAGCCTGTTCAGGGATAATTGGTCTGTGAGTGTATGTGACATTTCTGATTGATGCTTTCTGTGCTTTTCCCCTTAAAGCTGCTACTGATCAGGGTTGTTAGAATCCATTGAGCCAAGGCGCTGTGAGAAGTTCTTTATGTAATTACCTCACACAATCCTAATGATAACTATGTGTGAGGTACCACAATTATAAGCCTGAAGGCTTAGGCTTCTCTGGTGGCCTCAGCAGTAAAGAATCTGGCCTGCCAATGTAGGAGACACGGGTTCGATCGCTGGGTCGGGAAAATCCCGGGGAGAAGGAAATGGCAACCCACTCCAGTATTCTTGCCTGGAAAATCCCATGGACAGAGGAGCCTGGCAGCCTAATAGTCCGTGGAATGGCAAAAGAGTCAGATATGACTTAGTGACTCAACAACAACATAATAAAAGGGGGACTCTGAGAGTTTTAAGTACCTTGATTCAAATCACCCAACTGATGAGGGCCAGAGCTGGGCCATCTGACTGCAGCTGAGCTGTATTCTTCTCCCCTATCACACCAACTCTGCTGTCTTAGATTTTTAGGAACACTAAATAGCTCACAGATGAGGGCTAAGTGATGAAAAATTTCCCTTCCAAGCTGAAGCCTAAGTTTTGGTTCTTGATTCCACCTCGGAGGGACTGCAGAGACTTTGGAGTGCTTACCTCACTGATGGCTCACCCACTTCACTTCCACTGTGGGAATGCTTGCCACATTGCCACTATAAGCACATCACCCCCACCTGGCCCTGTGTACCCAGGTGAGTGAATCTCCAGGGCTATCAGCTCAGAGGGAATTGTCCTGAAGTTAGAGAAGGTGACCCTTGATTCTAGGGATGTGTGCTTGGCTCAATTTTTTCCTTTTCCACTAGGTAGGGTGTGGAAAGTGGTCAGGATTTCCCAACAGCCAGGCCAGAATGTCTGAGGCTTAGTGTGGGCTTGTTTTATCATGGAATGGATGGACCACCTTAGGGAAGAACAGTCCATGAGAAAATTTCCCTCCTGATCCCATCTCTGGGTCTTTGCTTAAATTACTGTGTTTGTTTTTTTTCCCTCTCTTTTCTCTCTCTTTTTTTTCCCCTGAAGCGATAACTTTGTCAGCTGTACCTGCTTCCCTGCCATTGATTCCTGTTCATCAAGATTTAGCTCTAAAGTCACCTCCTTTGGAACAACCTTACTGAACACACAGTTCCTTCCCCTAAGCAGAATTTCAGATATTCTGTGTTCTAAAACTCTTTGTTTACACCTCAGGAAAATCCCTTAAAACCTCTCTCAGTTGATTTTCCTGGAAAAGGAAATAACAACCCACGACAGTTTTCTTGCCTGGAAAATTCCATGGACAGAGGAGCCTGGCGGGCTACAGTCCATAGGGTCAAAACATGACTAAGTGACTGAGTACGTGCTGACCACAGTTGGTTTTCCATCTCAAAGGTTGTAATCTAAGACAAGGTCTAGATCTGGAGCTCCCTTTGTCTTGAGCACAAGAGATTAACAAATATTTGTACAAGGACCTGGGATACCATCCCTTCAAGGGCCTGAGGGCAGGTGATGATGGGATTGAAGTACAGAATCTACAGCTAGGACTTTGTACTTAAATGTCACCTTAGTGAGGTCATCCCTAACCACCCTAATTAAACTTATTTAAATAAGTTTTAAAGTTTTAAGTCCTTCCTTAAACATTGTATTGATATATGCCCCTTCCCTACCTTATTACTCTAAGGTAATATTTGTGTATTTTATTCATTTTTCTTTCTTGTTATTCTTTTTCTTTTCTTGTTTTCTTTCTCATTCATTTTTTTTTCTTCTCCCTCCATAGTATAAGTTCTATGTGGGCAGAGATTGCTGTCTGTTTCATTGACCAGTGGACCCCAGCATCCATGACAGGGCCTGGCACATTGTAGGTGCTTGCTAATATTTGTTAAATGAATTAATATATGACATCACCATTGTAGGAACTGGCACTCTTTTATGTTCTCCTGGACCGGAACTTAAGTGTCCTCAGTCTGCCCCAGGCCCCAGTTCTCATACAATTCTGCTTTGAGATTGCTTGCCTGATGACAACCTTGACCTCCTTGGAAGTACTTCCTCTCTCCTTTTTTTAAGGCATGAGTCTCTGGATGGAAACTTCTAAAATTTAAAGTGGAAATGTAAAGATGCTGCTGCTTCTTGTGGTCCGCACTAGGAAGAGGGTATGGCTTGTCAGATGTCTTTTAAGGCATTTATCCAGTGAGCTCAGTAAGAAGCTGGAGAAAGTTGCTGTGTGATAGGGAAGTGAAACAGCTCAAAAGAATAAAAGATGCCTAACAAATTAAGCTTCTGGCCTCAAGTTACTCTTGATTATTGGATTATTTATTGGATTTATTGGTTATTTATTAACTTATGAAAAAGCCATTGCTGATTACTGGTTGTGTGGTACTTGACAAGTTTTATACTAGGAGAATTATACCATGTGAGGAACCACTGTGTAACAGGAAAGAAAAAAAGTACTGTTCTATTTAAATGTTTTGAAACATTCAGAAAAAAAAATAATAAGGCTAGAACAAAGACAGGCCTGGAAGGAATTGGACTCTTGATACACTGGTAAATATGTGA